>NC_135878.1:9121165-9421165 GCF_031162955.1 Sander vitreus | reverse complement strand
TTAAAGTCCATAAACATTTCGCCAAAGTCCCTGTAATCTTGATGCCAGTGGAACGACTAGTGAGATGTTTCTCAGTCTCTGAAAATCTGTAACTACATGCGGTTCGATCATTAAGTTTTAAAGCTTATGAAAATGTCTTTGCGGAACATCCAAAAGACAGATGTCCACTAATGTGCCTTGATAAAGAACGGCTAATCGTCTCTGGCTACCATTCTCTGTTTTTCTTTCTGTCCAACCACAACCATCTCCGTGTGGACGTCTGTTATTGGAGCCCGGCATACCTCGGCGACAGATGCGTTCTCGTCCCGCGGCGTATAGGAGGCAGACATGTTGACCTCAATGTAGACGTTATGGTTGTCGATGGTGAGGTGGAGGCTTGTCGGGACAGGGGTGCTGTGGCTGGGATGCGGCCCAAACTCTGGCTGGACACCCAAGTTGTGGGCTGGAGACAGATGCTCTTTGTTAGACAGTGTGGTGTGTTGGGTCCTCATACCTGACTCAAGCTGTGGATTCTGTGTTTTAAGTCATGCTGGGGAACTTTGGTGAAATAAATTAGATCAACAAGACTTTGTATTAGAATTGAAACTTCTCAAAGGCAGAAACCAGTTGTTGTGGACAGTATGTACGCCTATATTTCAGAAATGTTTCCAACTGTTTTTATGGGATAACTCCTTCAGGGCCACATGTAGATCAACGCACTCCACTGTCATGATTCAGGGATCCATTTTGGCACTATTGCAACAAAAATAGACAAACAGATCCACCCAATATTTCAGGGGAATGCGCGTGTGCAAGTATATGTGTGTGTGTTTTCTTGTGTAGACAGGATAGCGCAGCGTCTGAAAGCTTCCTGCTCTCTCTCTCACCCTCCATGGAAACAAGCCCTCATTATTCCGTATGATTTATCCCTACCATGTCTTGGAGGAGCCTCATGGAATGCCGCTGCAGTGGTTTTTTGGTGTTCGATGGACTGGCGGGTTGGAAGTCACAGGCGAGGTTTGGCAGGGGAAGATAAGGCCGGAGAGGAACGATGGGAAGGGGTTGGACAAGGTGAGCGAGGGCGCAAGAAGTTTGAATATTCCTCATGTAAACAACAGTGCTGGAGGGTGCTTTTGTCATTCCTTGGCTGCATTTTACAAAATGCTGTTTACATGTTTGTGTTTTTTGAAAAAGAGAACAATGTGGTCCTGTCTGACGTGCCATATGTGTCTCTGCTGCAATTCTACCTCAGCCGCAAGACAAATTTGTTTGGAAAACTCTGGAGTACTTCTGTAATGCAAGATAGATGCAAGTGAGGGGAAACTTGACATTGCAGTTTAGATATTTCTGTTTCATTTAGCCTTGAAGGTTCAAGTTTCGAGATTAAAGCATTGAAAAATGGGGGACAGCCGTATGTTCCCACAGCCCAATGGTCCCACAGCCCTATGTTCCCACATTTCTAGGACCTTTTTTAAAATGAGGTCTTGTGTTCCTACATTTATCTTCAAGGGGTAGGGTTAGGGTGGGTTAGGGTTTAGGCGAACATATAAATCTTAGAAATGTGGGAACATAGGGCTGTGGGAACATAGGGCCTAATTTTCAGTGAAAAGAAAATTCTTAGAAATGTGGGAACATATTGAGCCAAGTTAGGTTGGGCACCGCACACCAACATACTGAAGGGAGAGCTCAGTTGATGACATGGCTTGCTGGCTAACCAAAACTACCAAACTACTACAGAAAGGTGTGAAAAGTAGGTGTGGATTTTATTCTGTTCTAATAAAAACAGTCAAGGTCAACGGTCAAAGTCTGGACCAGGCAGGGAATTGTCGACATTTAACCCTGATTCTTCTCAGGGTTTAGATACCATGTCCATCTGCTGCCAGCCTGTCACAGCACTCTGTGTTTTCAACACGTTTTTTTTTGTTCAGCGAGTTCATTTAAAAAAATCTCAAGACTTGTTTACTTATCGCTGTTGTCACCTGGAGCCGAACAAAGTGCTCTCGTAATCAGGCTTTTCCATTTCCTGTAGTTGTAGATGTTCACAGATCTTGGAGCAGCACCAGGGGTGAAACAGTAGGACGAGGAAGTGAGTCACGGTCGCAGTCCAAGAATAAAATAAAATAACAGAGGGACACATTCAAATCCAAAGGAGCATGTTCCTGTTGACAAATTTATACTTCAGTCTGTCAGGTAGTGAGTGGTTACTTCTTTGCGCATACTATTCTTCCATCTCTTATGCATTCATACTTCATACCGGTGGGAGGGCAAGGCAGTTGGTTATTTTACCTCATTTTTTTATCTTAAAAATTAAAGGAAAACCCACGCCTTAATCAAAGGTGATTCTTTTTTTTTTTAATCAGTAACTAATAACAGTTTAAAATTACAAAAATTAAATTAAGTGTGTTAATACCTCAATTAACAGGTTTTCTCCAAACCTCACGCTAAGAAAGTACATCCTTGGCTTAAAGCTATGAAGCAGATTTGGCAACCCAGTCACATGCTGAATGTCTATTTTTTTTTAGCAGATTCAATTGTTCCTTTGTCATGCAAAAGTAAATCCAGGGTATATTATTGCCGCAAGGAGACTCAGATGGTCCTGTTTTATCTTTAGTAGCCCAAAATCCCTTTCTGTCAAGCTGAGCTCACTCGCAGCTTACATAACACGAGCGGCGATGTGGAGGAAACAGCTAAGCATTATAAAAGAAGGAAGGATGCTCTGTTAGACTTCAGGCTGATACAAAATTCAGACGTTTACCGCTCATTTGTTTGTCTCTTCTTGAGTCATGCACATTCCAAGCCTGACTTGAGCTAAGCTGGGCCTCCTCAAGTAAAGAATGTTGAGGTCAAGTGTTTTAAGGTCTAGCTTTTTAATCCACATCCTAACATGTGTGTGGATGTGTGAAAACTGGGAGAGGCCTTTATTAGAGCTCTGGCAAATGACATGCTCTATAAAAATGCAACCCAGAAGCTCTTTAATATTTCAGGAGGCACGGGTGCAACCTCATTTTACCACCTACTGTAAATACTGGGGAGTATTTGTGTAACCCATGTGCACGTGTGTTTGTGTGGACATCAAAACTTGGTAGGAAAAGAGCTAGACTTGAAACCATACATGTCATCAGCGTTGTTTTACAGGCTTTTTTTTCCTTCCTTTTAAGGTTCTCCCATTTGTTTTAATTTGCTTAAATCTTCCAAAGGAAGAAAGTGTATGGAGCAAGACCAAAAACACAGTAAGACGTGCATAGAAGCAGGGATGAGGAGCGTTCAAGAATGTTGGCACGGAAAAGAGAGTAACTGTCCAAGCATGAAAGTGAAAAAGGTAGAACAGGAGGGAGCAAGAGTCAGGGAGAGAGAAAATGATGAGACACACACACACACACACACACACACACATTCACGGGAGCCAAGCCTCCCCATTCCTCAGCAGCCGTTCACAGAGGCAAGTCTGTTTCCCCGGCGCAATCACGTCACATCAAAGAGCCATCACAGCACGTCTCCATAGTGACGCCCTTCAGCGATATAGAGGCAGCGCGGTAGTCGGGAGATAGAGCTGGCAGACAAACTGTTCGTGCGGCCTAATAACCGGGTGCTAGCTGATGACTGATGGCCCAATTTACCTCAGTGCTGGTCTGGAGGTTAAGAGCTAAGTTCACCCCCCGAGTGCTTAAAACCCCAACACTGGCAAATATTTTTCTCCCGAGTATTTATTATTATTATCATTTTTTTGTTTTTTTAGAAAAGAGGGATTTGGGGGTAGTCTGTTGATCTCAGGTTTTAGCTGCTGGTAAAAGTACAGCTGTGCAACTTTACTCCACAACTCTAAGGTTTTCATTTGACATCAGATTTGACAATAGCCTAAGAGGATTGTATGTCAACCTGCACTATTTGATATTAAACTGTATAAAGAATAATATCGCTATTCCTATTTTTGGGCACTTACTTTGTAAAGCGGTATGCTCAGAATACTTTTTAGATAAGTTCAGATAAAACTTTATTCATCTGAAAAGAACATCTTTGTGCTTTAGATTATTGGTGTACCAATTAATACAAATATAATCATTGTAAATACTACATATAAATATGTTAACATAAAATGTAGGCTACATACACACTTAAATGAAAAACATTTCAATTAAGAGAGATTTTCTGCAGAAACAAGAACAGAAAAGTTGTTCTTTCTCTCTCTGTCCCATTCTCCCTCTCACTCCCTCTGTCAAGCATGTGTCAACAGCTACAGAGAAGGCTATAAGGTAAAGGAAGGAGGAGAGAGAGAGAGAGAGAGAGAGAGAGAGAGAGAGAGAGAGCTAGACAGAGTGGGTTAGCAGAGGGAGGGATACAGAGGGATACAGTTACTGTCTGCCCCCGGACAGCTTTTGCTCTCTCGTTTTGGGTACCGGAATCATGAGGAGCCCCAAGCCACTTTCTTGGCCTTATAAAGCGTGTTTCAAAATTTCTTGGCAGTTGACAGGAGAAACCAAAGCCAGCAGTACAAAGAGTGTATCCTGGTCCAGTCCAGAGGCTGCACAGACATCTACATGCGCGCACACATATACACAGAATTGAGTTCAGTAGCTCTCTGGCACGCGTTCGGGATTACTGCTGTTGTTTTGAGCAAGAGGGGCGGAGGAGGAGGAGGAGGAGGAGGAGGAGGAGGAGGAGGAAAGTGTCTGTATTTGGTACTCCCTCTCTTGCCCTCTTTCTCTCCTCGAGGGGGGTCTGAAGGCAAGGAAAATGCAGAGGTAGAAAGCAGGCAGAGGGGGAGAGAGGAGAGAGCATAAGAAAAAGTGGCACCGGTGTGAAGGTAAGACATCTGAAAGAGTACATTTTCAGATGCACGTTTTTTTCTTCTTTTTTTTGCAGTTCATTCCATCTGTAGTGTGCATGGTTTGCCTCTTGAATATGTCTTCTAATTGTGTGGTTCTTTGCATTCTTTCATTGCTTGAATGAGCTGAATTTGGAGAGCTTTTAGTGCATAAAAAGGCTGTTGGTGCATGAGATGATGAGTCATTTCAAAACGATTTACTCTGCACGTTTTGGATGTAGGCTTAAGTCTTCCACACAGTCATGGGAAAGCTGCTCCCATGGGAACGGGACAGACTAGAGTTAATTTGAGTTGCCGTTTGAGGCTCGGGAGCCTCTCCTGAACCCACAAGAAGTGATCTGTGGCGGCAGAGTCGGAGAGAGGAGACCCGGATTCAAGTGGTCAACACAGCAGGCGAACACGTGTTTTCTCCCTCAGCGTAACCCACGTGTGCTTTGGCATTACAGGAGATAAATTAGAGCAGTCGGTCTTGTAGAATGTTTACAGGAAATGTCTTTTGCTTTCTTAGTCTCCTTTGCACTCTCTTCGTCTTCCGTTCACTTTTTTCTCAGACTTTTTCTTTCTGACATCTTCGAGAGAGGATGCAGACTGATGATGGCAATCACTCACCTTTGGCCTTGAGCTAACACACGGATGACAGTTAAACATGGATGGTCAAGGGGTCGCGAGGCTTGTATGTCCTGTCTCCCACTTAAAGAGTCAAAACAACAGGAAGGAATGCAGTTTTATTACAGTGCCAAAATGAAACACTTTTTTTTTTGGGGGGGGGGGGACGGACTGCGACACATTTTTCTTGAGCACTTTCTTGAATTTCACTTGAAGACTTTACATAACCTTGAACCCGATGCTCTTGCCCTGGCATCACACTTTTCAAAACTGGTCATAAGTCTCGAGGGAAAATGTTCTACCACTTTCTCTACCTTGCCCAGAAACCCTCTTAATCTGCCGAAAGAGCCCTAACTCATGTCTCCCTCGTGTCTCATAACATGAAGATGTTCTCTAAGAGTGATGCTTATAGAGTGGCTGCTTTCCCTGTAGATCTATCCCTCTTGAACTATTCGTCTCTTCCATCTGTCTCTCCTGTCCCTTAATAACATACCTAGCTTCCCTCAGGGCAGTTCATCTTTTGACACATCATAGGAGTGAAGCCTTGGCAGCCTTAAGAGAAATGTTGAGAAATAAAACATACCATAAATCGCAGAAAATCATCTTGAAAGGCTCAAAGTAGATGACTTTGACTGCCAAATAGAAATTCCTCTCACATGTTTGTGCAGACATGTTTTGCTATGTCACGCATCATCACATTTGTTTTTCAGATTGACGTTTCAGATATTCTACTGTCAGCTAGACGAGAAGAGCCCACGAACACAAAGTGTGGCTGGTAAACTGTGAAAACGGCAAGCTCCTCCAGCTGCGTCAGCTCCAAAGTATGTGCCGGGAAGTGTTATAAAAGCAGTAGTGACCAGGGAGTATGGCATTTACCATGCAACCGCACAAGAGGCCAAGGCTGAATTAGTAGAGGCTCGGCCTACACACTAACTTATTTCTGTCAATAAGTGACAGGCTGGCGAAGAACAATGAAAGGCAACTATAGGTTCAAAGGAAATTTCAATACAAAGTGTTTTCAGATTAACACATGCATAAATTGAGGCCTTTTATAGAAGTAATTGCAGCAAAAGAGCGTTCAGAAATACTTTTGAGCATCTTAAGCCCATGTTTTATTGCACTTTTCTTTGTGTATACCATTGATTTGGGCTCGGCTTCTTTAATTTTGCTTCAAAATGTGCTATTAGTGGTGGGATGAGAGAAAGCATTCTGTAGCCACCTCTAATTAACCGGGAACAAACGCTGTCCGGAACTGACCCATCAGCACCGTCAGCACAGTAATGATGAAAACATGCTTGTTTTTTTTTTTAACTTCCATAGAAGCCTGGCCTTTGAAGTGTTACAAAATTGCACACGTTTTTATTGCAAACTGTTTCCCACGAGGAGAAAACCCAGTCAGGTGATTTTTTGTTTTTGTTTTAAACCTGTGCCAAACGTTCAAATGTTCTCCCACAATTGAAATTACCTAACATTTATGATATGCGGTCATTGCATAAAACCCCACGTCAAGCTTTCAGATTCGGAGGTTTTCAACCTGCGTCCAAAGTGAGCCACAATTGCACATCTGATATTCATCATTTTTTTGTTTAATGGGGTATTTTGTCGTCTGTAGCTCACAGGGATTTGGTTGTAACCGTACAAGGGGTGAAGCAGCCAAGCCTAGAGCCCCCTCACCACTCACTGTGGCTTGACCATGACCAAATGGCTGCTTCCTCAGTGATCCATGGTTTTTGGCCTCTTTCGCGTCCACTTGATGAAGTTCCTTTGGGCCTCCAACCCGACATCGGCATGTTGGTTTTCAAGTTGAAATAATGTCAGTGCCTCTGTTGGACACAAATCTGAGCTCACTGGCAATCAAAATAGTTGTAATAAGAAGGCAATCCACTATGATGTAGCTCATTGTAAATAACCTCCTGTATGCTGTGGTATATTTTGTCCAAACCGTTTAGGGTAGAAGCAAACGCTAGTGCCTGTCGGCCGGTTTTTATGCGTATTTATGGTGTGTTAACCATGTGGTAGTGATTTTGTTCTCATGTGAAAAAAATATATCTGCTTCTTATGGTATCCTCAATATTTAGATCTTCACAAGAAGACTTGTTGCTTTGTAGCTTTCACGTCGCAGAGAAAAAAAATGAAATCAAAGGTTGTTGTTTTTTCGTCCAGTCATGGTCTTGTCATTTGTTCGACCGTCACAGGATGGTTTTCATGCTGTGGGAAGACCTTGTTTGTGTTGCGCTACTGGGTGTTGATGGACGCCAGTGGAAACAGCTGGCAGGCAGTGCGTTCTACTTTACAAAAACAATTATTTAGACTTCATCTGTATACACCAGCTTTTCTCCATCCTGTTTGGGTGAAATAGCAATTTGACCTTTGTGGGCCAGCCCAGACTAAAAAACATGTTTCACAATGTTTGATTCCAAATTTAGATATCCACCCAATAGATAGATAGATAGACCCTTGTGGATTCTCTGTTTGAATCATCGACTGTCTTATAAATGATAGACAGCATTTTAGAGGTAAAACTTTCCCACGCAGTACTATTTTATTGGCAGCATTCTATATGAGTCATTTATTTTGCCATTATTTTTTACTTCAACTTGGTTTAACTCTCTTTTTAAATTCAACATCAGATATTATTCAACCACTGACAACATCACTTAACACTACAAGTGTACTCTTGCCACACTGTCAACCAGTTGAACATGGTGCGTTACACACTACACACATTATGTCAAAATGTCAAAGAGGGAAAAGGAGCACGGTCTTCACCATCACAGCGGATTTATTAGCCTTCCAAGTTAAACAGAAACCCAGCCGATGTATAAATCTCTCTAAAGGGGCTGTTTGAGCTTCAGTCCTTATTTGGCCCCCGTTTGGAAAGTGAAGAATTTACTTTCACAGGCAAACTGCCATCAGTGCGGCAGTGGCTCTTGTGTGGGCAGGAGGAGTGCTTGAGGAATTTTGTGTGTGGTTGGACCAATGGCAGGCTCATTTATTGGAGCCAATGAGATGATTTATGCACAGTGGCAAACATGCTTTCTCCCATCAGTTAGCAGTGGATAAACTAAGATCAGACTTATTATTATTATTATTATTATTATTATTATTATTATTATTATTATTATTATTATATTATTAAGTCAGAGGGGTAAAAGGGCATACATCTGTGGAAATACTGCAGCTTTCCCAAGTTGAGAGCATCAAAAAGGATAAAAAAGTGGACAAAAAAATCTTCACTTCTAATAAATGTTTAAATAAAGAAAAAAAAAAAAAAACTATAACAATAAATGCACTGACAGTGCAAGCGTATTGCCATTATTGTTTGACAAGGTGCAAAAGAGGAATGCAAAGGTTGCCGAGCAAGCCGGTCTTATTCCTCCTCGGTTATCTGAGGATGCTTGTTCCAGCCTGTTTGAAGTGTGAAGAGAAAATAGTTCATCACTATGCTGGTTGAACTGCAGCACGTTTACTCATTATACAACGATCCAACTCAGTGGACCGGGCTCGGGAGTCCTGCTTTGATATTCTGCACTCTCCATTTCCATATAAACCCACTTGAGTACTTGAGCAGCAGCACTTTTGCTGAAGTCATTAAAGCTCTCTCTGATCCACACTCTCATTGGGTAAGGGGGGGGGGGGGATCAAGACAGAAGAGGAAAGCTCCGTGAAGCTGTCGAGACTCACCTGAGACATTTGACCTTTGCTGCGGCTAATTCAACAACGTCCCGCCTCAGCTCAACCCTGTTTGCCCCCTAATGAGGCCTCTTGGCTGGGTTGAAATTGCGAAGAGGCCCCCCGGTGGCTTGCTTGACTCCTTGTTCTAGTTCAGTAGCTTCCCAGACGCCCCTCGTGACTCGATGAGATTATACAAGCTACAAGCTGTTTTAAAAGCCTAAACTCGCTTTGACTCTCTTTCTCTCGATGTTGGGAGAGTTTTCTTTGTGGTCTGCTGGTCCCGTGGCTGGGAAGTGATTGGGGAGACTCATTCAGAGGCCAAAGAAAAGGTCAACACATTCAGCATTCATCGTTTTAAAATGTTCAGTTGCAAGACATTTCCCCTGCTATGGTACATATGCTGAGGAAAAGATGCGCAGATAAAGACAGATAAAGACAGGCTCTTTTTTTCTCTTCTTTTCTCCCTATTGAGCAATCTGAACTGGATTCTTTGACAGATTTTGTGAGATGGCACAGATGCAGTTGCACAAACAATTACAGACTTCAGAATTCAGGTGTCAGCCTGGCCCGATGCCGAAGCGTGCGGCAGGGCCTCTTGGAGATTCATACACTTTTATCCGTCTGAGCTGGGAAAAAACCTTGTGAAGCCTGTATTAGTCTGGCTTCCAGCTGCACCCACCATATATGGATGAAGTCAGGGTAGCTGTTGTTCTCTCGCTTTGTTGCATGGTGATGTGGTGAGGATTTTAAGTTGAACTGAGACTCGTCGGAATGTAAGATTGCGTTATTATGAAGTCTGCATTTTCTCTCTGTCTGCTGCTCCGGCTGTCTCATGACTGCGTCACTTAATATGTGATATGATAACAATATTTGCAAGCAATGTCCGTGTCTGATTTCTTGAAAAACATTTTTTTTTACGTGCACAAATATGTTCCTAAAGAAAGAATTTAGCATTTGGGAGCTCACCAATAAATAATGGTTTTGTCTGGTTGTAAACATACAGTAGCAACTGAAACTTAAAGTCATCAATATACCCTTCTGACCTTTAGATCAATACTGGAGGGAGTCATCATCAGGACATTTGCAGGCGTAGGCTACATTACAGCGCACAGAACAGCACCTCATGTCAGCTGTAAATAAAGTCAGATGCTCTTGCTACGAGGCCCCGGGGCCACTGGGGCCGCCAACACTGATATTTAAATGTCAGCCACGGCCAAATGTAGTGCAGGCACTGTAAAGAGCAAGCATAAGCCAACTGGCTTCTGGCTTCTGGTACTAGCAAGTTCATCTTCTGTTGGCTTTGCATTGCAGGGCTGTTGTATTGGACTTCAGGACTCAGGGCACGTTTAGACCAACAAAAGCGATCACTGCAGGGTTGTGCGGCGGAGGGAGTGTTACTGAAATGGCTCATTTGCGTGACATCCTCTGAGGACAAATAACGCACCGGCGTATGTACCCTAAAGACTTTGGTCAATTCATTTCAAGCCCCGAAACAATTGACACAACACATCATAAGTTAAGGTTTGTTTTCAAAAGAGATTTGAGGAATTTCAAAAAGCCAACATCAACGTTTCAGCTTTAGTGCCAAATTTTCTCTTTACACATTGCTCTAGAGGCCGTCACTATACGGAAAGCTAAGTTTGTTCTGAACATTGTGATATGAAACACATGGGGATCAGTTATATGCGAATACCCTAAAAAGGTGAATTTACGAAGAAGAAATGTGAACATTCTCTTAGACCTCAGAGAGTTATGTAGTACAAGTAGACTTTGTATTTCACAATTATTGTTTTCCATCAGATCGTTTATAGAGCGTTTATAGATCTCGACATTTCCGATCGCACTTGAAGGCAGCTTCATTTCACGGAGAAAGAGAAGAAAGAAAAACAGACGTGTGCTTTCTTTGTTGTTGCAGGAAACAGTCAGCTGTTAGTAGAAACTCCTGGGCAGTTCAGTGGCTCATGAAGCTCCTCAGCGCAAATTCTTTCAGGAAGACTTCTAAATAACTAAACAAAACTAACTAAACACTATCTCTCCCTAAAACTGTTCAGCTGTTAAGAGGCGTTCACTTTTCAGTAAACCAACCAGAATTGGCCACGAAATTCATGATCCAATCGCAGCATGACTTCCTGCTTTAAATGTCTTCTCTCCTTGCTATCAGCTGTCTTTTCAGGCAAACGTGCAAACCTCCTCCTCTCCTTCCACCTCCGGGCATCGTCAATCCATCGGGGGGGAATATGTCTGGCTTCTCTACCCCTTTTTTAAAATATTTTACCGATGGAGTCTAATCCCCAAAGACTCTGTACATTTCTTATTATGTACATGTACAATAAATCTGCATATCTGGAACAAAGTCTCTCCTGATTGAAATAGTGTTATAAAACTTTCTTGAGGCAGCGATAGAGGCAGTGATGTTTCGCGTTTACTGTACGGAAATCTCACACCGCCTCAAAACGGACTGACAAGTCTGACCGCCGGTTACATGACTGGCCACCGCAGCGTGATGTCGGGTTGCGTTTCTCCAAAAGTTGAATCTGTCTCTACTTTATTACAGTATTGACCTAACGAACGAATATCCAAATAGTCAAATATTAGGATCCAGCCCAACTGGCAGCTAAGCGTATTTCTTTTGCAAACAATCATGGTCATGCATTCATCCTTGTCATTGGATACTGCATTTTCTCTTCTTTTATTTTCATTTGTATCCACTTCCCTGTACCACCTGTAGCAGCGACAGTTGTAACTCATTCACTTTATTAACCCAGGGATTCAAAATGATGCCCTCCAGGTTGTGTTTCTCAAAAGGAATGGCTACTCTCACATGTATACACATGCACACACAAGGACAAGGTCCAACTAATGTCTAATGTACTAATGCCTTTTATTGAATACTGGATATGAACCTGTCATCTTGACCACTGATGGGTTGAGCCACATACATTGGTTTGGCAAATCTTCAGTTTTACTCAGCACACTGCCTTGAAGCTTTTTTTTGACTGAAGGCTTGCAAATGTTGGCTTATAAAGTCATATTTTATGGTATTAGAAATGTCACCTAATGGCTGATTTTAAGGTATCAAATCATATTGCAGTGTGCGTGTGTATATCAGGAAAAGAACAAAGCACCAGTCAGTGCATGGTAACATATTAAGGTGCCACTAATCCAACATAGACATTGTTAAAATATCATGTTTTTTAGTGGCGCACATAACCATATCAGCACTAACTGGTGGACTGATGCCATCACATTGCATATCAGCATACACTGGGTGGGATCTATTCTGTTGCGATGTTATCCGACTACTGTATTCTAATACGCTTGATGATAGCATTACAAAGTCAACGAGTCTTTTGTTTTCCCAGAGCAAACTAATTACAGCGGCTTCCTTCCTGCCTGCGTCTGTTGTCTTCTGATAGCGTGCTCTCATCTCACCGCCCGTAAACATCCGTCAACTCACAACAACGTTGCGACAATGGCCGCTGCACGCACTCATTTAACCGTGCACTCCCACATACATGTTTATCTGTGCACACGAAAGTAAATACAATCGGATGGAAGTCACTCAGCTTGCGAGGGAGGGCCTGTTTATGCATCGTAATCAGTGATTTGTGGTGCATAGAGTAATGCAGACTATTAGGAGCCACACTTGCCTGTCACGGATACTATGAGCAAACTGTTTTGAGTACCAAAATGGCCTGCTATTTAAAGATGCTACATGTAGTGTTACAACATCAGGAAATCAATACCGCTCTAATTTTGAGATGATAGTATAATTAGGGGACAAGTGATACTGTTGCTAAGAAGGCCTGGCAACAGGTACTGGCCCTCCACTCTGCGTTATATAGTACTGGTGTGCCACCCAGTTGCATTTGTTGAGGAACCTACTGTTGTTTTACTATTCTTTAATATGCACCCAGCTAGACATAATAACATAAAAAGTCACTACAGTATATGGCATTTTATCAGTGAGCAGTAATCAAACAGCAGTAACTGGGAGTCATTATCAACTGATGGAGCATTTGAAATTTTGTTACATCTGCAGGTTTACTGCAATAAAGCACTACTGGCAGTCCCAGTTGTAGCTAAAAGGCTGTTTAATGAAAATATTATTTTGGTAAACTGTAAATACAATATGCAAAGTGCTATTTGCTAGGATAGTGGACAATGAAGTTATAGCCCTGTTTGCGGGGAGTAAAACAAACCAGAGCTTAAACAATGAATTCATCTGCAACTGTTTTAATTAATCGATAAAACATCTGAACGAATATATATATATATATATATATATAGATTATATATCTATTGCAGGTGGAAGACTAAAGTCAGTTTATGGTACCCTTTTCTCAATCACCTATGGACGTCACACAGATCATGAAAGACGGCTGACAGACAAGCTATGATTGGTCAGTGTTCAGCGTGTATCTGCCATGTCTCCCGGCCAAGTAGCAGCAAGAATTTACGACTCTATAATCACCTAATCTGACACCCTGGCCATCTGGAAAGGCAAAAATGATGTGTAGTGCGATCCCCATCAATATGTGTTGCCCGATCTGACATGTGTTCAAGGTGCATGTTGAGTCACAGAGCAGATCAGGACAGCACCAGTGTCCTAGTGCGCACCACTAGGACACTGTGGTCCTAGCTGCAGGGATACACTGTGTGCATCAGAATGTAAATTGGATTTCTCGCATGATGTTTGACCTAAGTCGTTATTGAATACAAGTGAACTTGCAGTAGACATGCTTGATGAGGCTCACACATGAGGGTTTTCGTTTTGCCTGGATTCTCTCAGACAGAACAAAAACATCACGCAGAGGAGAATTATAAAGTCATAGTTTAGTGTGTGAAACTGAGAGCGTAACTCAATTGTTTTCTGACTTTTACAGGAAGCATTCTCTCTTAATGTGAACTCAGTGGCAAATGTGATTTTGCCTGGAATGGCCCTGACATATTCCCCACGAGTCAAAAGGGCCTTTATTTATGAGGCAGTGGTTATTTCTGTACTGTTGCGGGCGATTTGGGTAATACTCAGGCATTCAGGAGGAAACACTCAGAGATGTCTCCCACTCTCTGTTTCTACAAAAATAGATGCAATTCTTGCAGTAGTGTTTTTAAAAACACAGTCCTGCAGAGATGAGAAGATGCTACTGAGTTTATGTCTCTCTGTCATTTTGTTGAATTATTCCTTATTTCTGCTTGTCTCCTCTTTTTTAATGTAATCTACTGTACTTAAAGGTCAGATATTACAATGTTCTTCTGCAGATTCTGTACTCATGTTTTCTCTGTTTCTCCATTTCCAGGTCACCACATCATGTCAAACAACTACCAACAATGAGCTGGTGAGTGTAGCGTGTGTGTGTGTGTGTGTGTGTGTGTGTGTGTGTGTGTGTGTGTGTGTGTGTGTGTGTGTGTTTGTGCCGTATGTGTGTGAATTTGTGCACACATGAGACTTATCTTTAAAGAGGTTGTTGACCTGAAATCTCCCTCATAATGCAATGATGCTTCCTGGAATTGTGGCAGAACCACACACAGGGCGCACTGTGAGGTTGTTGCTTAAGGTCAAAGGTCAGAAGCCATAGATGCTTCCTCCTTTTCCTCAAAGGAGAATCCTGTCCGTACGCCTCAAACGAGATACCCTCTGTGTCCTGTTGTCAGCTGTAGAAGCGATAGGAATTTGATGGTGATGACGAGTGACAATGATGCTGTGTCATGGAGCAGCAGTTTCTTTAAGCTTATAAAAAGGTGAAAATGTGGCCGTGTGTTGAAAATAAACGATGGCCCTCTTCTCACACTATTGCTCACACTCGATCCTAAGAAGTATCTGAAATGACTTGAAATGATTTGGTGTGAGACGTACCATACATACGATGCCACAGAGAGCAGAAGAGGACAGATACTGAGCTGCAGTCAAAGTGATTATTCTCCTTTCCTCTAAAGGTTGCTCCTTTACAAGACAAAATGTGATTTACGCATTGCATCATCGAGGCTTTAGTCCTTTTCACTTTAATGACCTTGAGAGTTTTCATTCACTTTTATAAAGAATGCATGCTCAGCAAATGGCATGATTCGAAAACCAGCACGGATTGCAATTTGATCGTTTTGCTGATGTCTGGTCAATGAAGTCAAATAAAAGGTGGCACAGTCAGTCCCGTTTTGTAGTTTCAAGATTAACCACCAATGACATGACCAAATTAGGAACATTCCAAGCAAAAGTAACTACTTTTCACTTATTTACTTTGGACGCTGGCCCTTTTGAATGACTGCAGCGGCTTGTTAAACAGTGCCTGGGTTTGTTTATAGAGCTCACATCAGCCTAAGACGCTGTACTTAACTCAGTTAAGAGATTTTCCTCAACACATGGATCACTGTCAAAGCGTGTATGTGCGTGTGTGTGTGTGTGTGTGTGTGTGTGTGTGTGTGTGTGTGTGTGCGTGTGCGTGTGTGTGTGCGCGTGCATGCGTGCGTGTGTGCACGCCTGTGCGCATCTGTCTCTGTCTCTGTCACATACTTTCTTTCCGCTTGCACATATCTTGACCAGATCATCATTATTTTTATGTTTTTTTCTGTCCTACTATGAAATTCAGCCGTTGTCACCTTGCATTTCACCAAAACTAAAAGCCATTTGGACAATTTCCCTGCTGAACTTCATGAATAGACTTTGCTATAATTATAATACCAATTTAGTTGATAGTAGTTCATGAGATGTTGCTGAAAGCACTGGAAGACAACCTCGTGTCAATCAAACTAATGCCAAGTCAAGAATGAACCTTTAAGCCAAAACAATTCAAGTTTTTACACTAAGTGTGAAAAATATTCCAAAAGGGGCATTCACTGAAACAAAATGATACCCTGGACATTATGTCTTTCTTTTGTTAAAAAAAGAAAGAGGTTTTGAGAACCATAATGGTCCTCATTGTCTAGTTAAGTTGAGCCAAGGCAGTCCAAGACAAGGACTCCCTTCATCGTATGCATGTATGTCGGGCAAAGTGTACATAGATCAAAGAGACGGAAAGAGTATGTTGTTGAAGGTTAATTGAATGACTGTGTGTCTGGTGTATCACTGGCAGCCAGACCTGGAGAGGGAGAGGCCTATAAAAGATAGTCTCTCTCTCTCTCTCTTTCTCATCCTTTCTCTCACTATATTGTTTCTTCCTCGGTGTGAAAGAAACAAAGACTAACCCACTGACTCTGTCTCGCTTTTCTCTACAGCCTCCCACTCCTCAGCTGCCATTAAAGCATGTAGATACACCGGTGAGTAACACCTCTTCTTTATCAGTGTTAATGCCGAGTAGACATGCTTTAAAAGCTGTTCATTCATAAATGCTGTTATTGCTATGCAGCAAAGTGCTGGAATAACAATCCTCATGTATGTGGCTACCCTTTCACACATACAGTGGTGTCCTTTTCTGTGTACTTTTCTGTGATCTTTCTTGTACAATATACAGTATGGAGTCCGGAGTGTGGCACTGGAATAATTATAGACTATAGAGTTTCTGTGTCTGATTATATTCAATTGATAAATGATACATTTATTTTAATTGATTATATTTAAGGCTGTCAAGCTCTGACCCAACAGGCAAATCCCACCACCTGTTCCTGCACACTGCAGAAGGTGGCAGCACCATGCAATACATACCAGCGAGCCAATCAGAGCTCCCGTTGCTGCTCTGTGGGTTGGACTTCTTTTAATCTCAGGTATCACACAGTTTACATGACTTTAAATTAAGATGACCCCGTCTTTAAATTAAAGCAACCGTGAATTGGAATCTGTTAATGGCAAAGAAGGAGACATGAAGAGAAATGATGGAATATGATAGGAAGACCCGGTAAATCAAATCACTAAAAGAACATTTTTAAAGTATTTAAATATTGGGTACATACCTTACAAAATGGGAAAAGCTGCCGTGACATCTGCCAGTTTACTGCAAATTGTGTCTCGTCTGTGCCAGAAATGGCTGCCAAGGCCTGGCCCGAGACTAGGCATGCATGTTTAGCTTGACATTGCTAAACCATGAAGGGTGTATGCACGGGCAGTGGGTTTCCAAGAAGGCAAGATTCCAGAAAAATAAGAGAGGAGAGAACCATTAGTAGTAAAGCAGAAAGAAAACAGATCATTCAAGCAAGTAGTCACAAAGGCAAAGACATTGTTAGCTTGTTTGAAATGTTTTTAGATTAAAAGGGGCTCCTTCTCATGAAACCAGAAGCAACATTTATGCTAAAGATAAAAGCAGAGCATCCCTTTGTGTTCTCTTCTCTCTTTGGTGAGTCACGATGATAAGTCAACGTTTGCATCAGACGCCGCCTAAATGTTTAGATCGGCAGCAGGAGCTGCGGCGGTGATTCAGAGTGAGATTATAAACACAGATTGGTCTGTGTGTACACCGGTCTGTGTGGGGATTAATTCTCAGTCCGTGACTTCACACAGAGAAAGAGAAAGGAAGAAAATGATCTGGAGAGTGAGAAAATGAGTCTGACAAGCAGGGAATGGATGATATCTGAATTATGTCTTTTTTAATTGAATGTAGTTATAGTGTAATAAGTTTCTATGCATATTTTGGCTGCCATAAGCAGCTGTGAATCCAATCTATCTACAGCTACTGTTAACCACAATTAAACAAAACAGCCTGGGCCACCTTTCGAAGGGAACAATGAGTCAGGGCTTTATATTCAGAATATACTATTTTGTAATTTAATTGTTTAATAAAACAATGGATTAAGGGTTGACACAAGTAGCAACGTGCTCATTGCAACAGCAAGCAACAGGGTTTATGAGAAATGCTCGCACTAAAAATAGCAAGAGAGAGGCTACTAATTGTCTTGACCATGCTCTTGTTTTTTAACTGTAATTATAGAAAGCTGTCTTAAACAATTTGACAATGACATATTGGTGTTTTGAGAGTAAAGGGTATAGACATAGCCCCTTTAACCAGACATTTCGGTTGCGATCCTGATTTGTCATCCTGTTGTGGTTGTTACATCTTAGCAAAGCCTTGTGTTTTATATATATATATATATATATATTTCATCTTGGAATCCCTGCTTTTCACTTTGACACTCAAACCAAGAATAGAGTTTTGTGTGTGTGTGTGTGTGTGTGTGTGTGTGTGTGTGTGTGTGTGTGTGTATGTGTGTGTGTGTGTGTGTGTGTGTGTGTGCGTGCATAGTGTACGAACAGAAGGGGGGAAAGTGCATATGAAATGTTTATTTGGTTAGTCCATATAGGACATATCCATTCTGATTTTAGGTCGAAACGCCCCACCGTTACCATAATTGGGTCAGTCCCGGGCCAGTCCAGGTCATCCAAGTGCAATATGGGGATTTTTTTTGATTTTTTTTAAATCAGTTTGTGTCTCAAAAGAGGATCTATTAAGATAGAACAGAAAAAGAAATATTGTTTACTTTCCATATTCTATGCTTTGGTAACACTTCAGTCGCCACATTCTTAAGGGTAATTAAGGTCAAACACATATAGTACACAAGCGCATGGGAAAAAAGGGAGTCAAGACAAGAGAAGCAGGGGGGAGTCATAATGAGAGATGAGAAGGCCGAGGGAGGAGTAGTACCAGAGAACACAAAGTGGGCGTGAGGGAGAGAGAAAGCAGGAGAAAGTAGGGAGAAGACAGTCCAGAGGGAAAGGAGAGAAGGAAGCTGCATCATGATATATTACGTAATCGCTGATGAAGTTTGGCACAAACAGAGCGAAGTCTACGGCATCTTCTTCTATCATGAGGAACTGGAGCTTCTTTGTTTTTAGCACTTTTGCACCGAGTGTGATAAGCTAAACAGCCATAGTTTCTATTTTTTTATTTTATGATAAAAATAGTAAAACTTAGAGAAGTACCTACAATCATGCCTCTGGGCAGCTCCATTGGAAGGCGTTTTGCACTACTGCGTTCATCCTGGAGGTGGAGCACTGGGTATCTGTTCCGCAAGGTAGGCCACTCCCACACAGGAAGTCCAAAATGCGGCAAAACATTTTTAGGTTGTTTTTTTTGTGTGCAAAGTCTTATCTCCTGCTTAAAAATGTGTGATTTTTAGTGGACAAACATCTTTCACAAGGTCCATTAGTAGCTGTTCTGGAGCTTTTGATCATATCCCATGGTCTTCCTTGGCAGATTGATTTGTGATTTGTTTTGGTTTTTAATGAAATATATGCGATGAATGTGCAACAAATTCCTATCGTTTGAGCTTATTTAACTGTATTTCTCTGAAGGCATTATTTTATATTTTTTTCTAATTGTCAACAAATCCCATGAATTGACTAAAACAAAAAAGACATTAGTCTATTCCATATAGCATAAAGTCTATATTTAATACTCAAAGTAGCAAACAAGTAGCAAATTTGTTAGGGACTATTTTCAGCCGTGGATGAATTTCATGGGATTTTGTTTTGACAATGAGAACCAGCCTTTAGCTGTGTGGAAAGTGCCTTCAAATGGACAGATAGTATACTCCACTTTACATGCTGCATTAACTTTCAAGAGGTGTTCGTGCACCCATGTTGCTACAAGACAACAGATTGTGCCTATGATGTGAAATGTACCGGCTTAACACCCCCCGAAGCCCCATGCGAACAGGCTGTTTCATTTTGCAAACACCGGCGTTCGTGGTCCGCCTAGCATCTGGTTCCTGTCAAATCACGGAGAATTATGCTTCCCATTTTGGCTCTTGGGGGTGGGATTAGCTTCATCTGTGAGAAGCCGCCCGGCAGCAATACGGAGAGCTTTGGGCTGTGTGTTTAACCTCGCGCCATGATTAGAGACCCTTCTTGCCAATATCTCTGTTTAACCACTTGACCATGCAAAGCTGAACGCTCACTCTTTCTGACGTTGTGGGGGGGAAAAGTAGAGGATGTCACAGAGGATGTCTGTGAAGATAAATCCAGCTGTCATTCTATCTTTTTGGAAGGCTTCATCTTCTCGGTGTCAGCTGACTCATACAGACAAGCTCTCCTTTGGGCCGACAAACAGTGAGAGGAAGAGCCAACCCTAGCATCTATTATGCAGCGATTCCTCGACAGTGCAGCACATTTTCCCTTCACAGTAAAACAGCCTGACTTCCACTCTCTTTTCTCAGTAAATAACTAGATGCAGGACAATTAAAGTCTGTGCTGAAATCCTGACTCCTGGAACACATACTGGTCTCCTTCCCCACCTTAATCCCTTCTCCTTCTTCCCTTTTTTTTTTACTGCACTTCTTGTTCTTCTTCTGCTAACTTTTGTTCTCCTGCTTATTCTCCTTTCCTTTTACCTTTCCTCCATCTCTTTCTTCTTCTTTTCCATCTACCATTTGTCCTCTATGTACTTCCTTTCACCTCTTTTTTATCCTGCTTCTTCTCCTTTCCCTATCCCTCTCCTCCTTTTTTCCTTTTCTTTTTCATCTTCCATTCTTCTTTTCCTCTTCCTCTTCATCATCCTCATCTTTTTTTTACTTTTTCTTCTGCTTCTTCTCAATCATTTACTTCTTTTTCTTCACCATCTTCCATTCTTCTTCTTCCCTTTCTCCTTTCTGCTGTCCTCTTGTCTTCACTTGTGTTTTTCTTTGCTTTATTCTCATTCTTATCCTTCTTCCTCCTCTACTTCTGCTGCTTCTCCTACTCTTTATTCTTCTTCGCCTCCTTGACCTTCTCTATTTGTTCCTCCTTTTCTCTCTCTATCTTTCAGTTTTGCTTCTGTGATCTGACTTTTACCTAATAGGTTGTGTCATATTATAATTCAATAACATCCTCATCATTACCAGACAGAGTTTGCTTATGATTCATTTTCTCTCTCCCTCCCTCTCTCCCCCACCCTCTGCATATATGTGGTGTGTATTGTGTGTGTGTGTGTGTGTGTGTCTCCAGGGATCTACAAGGTCCTGCAAGAGTGTGGAGATAAGGCGAAAGCAGTCTGGGTAAGACACAGCATTGCTATATGATTGTATGCAGATGCGCATATGTACACACTTCATCAGGAAAAAATAGCAGTAGGAATGGTGAAGGTATACGGTATAATTGAAGAATAGATTAAGTGTATTTTCCCTCCGGCGTTACCAGTTCAACCAAAAAGTATGCACATTTGTTCTGTTTTAAAACCTACTTTGAATCTACAACATCTTGAAGAGTTTTGTTCAGAAATGTAAAAAAAAAAAAAAAAAACCTAACTCCTAATAAATTCCGCAACTTGGTGAAGTTGTAAGTCCCTTAAATCCCTTGTGATCCTCAACTCCACTTTATTTTATGAGGAACATCAAAAAAGGATTGTTTGTGCTGGATATTTCTCCTTTCTTCTAGGAATGTAAATTATCATTCCACCTCTGTTATTCTTCAGGCATGGCTGTTTCTAATGCGGAGCTTTACTGTATGCTCACTGGCCAATAAACCTGATCGCTGTTTGGCCAGTGAAATAGATTGCATAATATCAGCAGAGGTCATGTCAACACTCGGTGAAGGATTGTGAATCTTATCATTTCCAAGAAATATAAGAGTGAGCTGCTGGAGTTTAGATTTCATCAAGTGGATGTTTGAGATGAACTCTGTCGTTAGTCCCCGAGAGAAATCAGAGATTTCTGTAAATGTTTTCTGAGCAGCTGTAAAAAAAAAAAATATATATATATATATATTCCTTGTAAAGATGATAATCACTAAACATGTGAATGCAGTTATGAGTGAATAAACCTTAATAGTTGGCTGTGCAAATGTTTAGGTGGTAAAAAAGTTCAAAAGCCTTCACTCCACAGAAACAGAGATAAACATCTCTCACTGCCTCTGCCTCTCCAGGAGTCAGAGTGTGGTTCAGGCCATGGAGGAGAGTTATGAGGTGGACCTGGTCTACATCACAGAGAGGATCATCTCTGTCTGTTTCCCCGCTGCTGCCGAGGAACGCAGCTACACCACCAACCTCAAAGAGGTGGCGACGATGCTGCGGTCCAAACATGGCGAGCACTATCTGGTAAGCAATAAAAAAAAAAAAAAAAAAAAAAAAAAATCAAATGGATTTTGGTCTCAGTGATATTTGGTCACAAATGTGACTGATGTGTATTGCTGTATGAGGTACGAAAAACATTGTTTTTGATTTTAATGTGTTTATATTCGTTCTCTTTCTGATTTTCAGATTCTCAACCTGAGCGAGTGGAGGAGTGACTTGTCAAAGTTAAACCCAAAGGTACAAACACCTCAGCAGCTGGATGTGAAATTAACAGATAATATATATACATATATACATATTCATACATACATACATACATACACACACACACACACACACACACACACACACACACACACACACACACACACACACACACACACACATACATATACAAGTACATACACATATATATGCATACATACACATACACACCCACATACATAAAATAGAAGGAAAAACACAATTAAAATTAGAAGCCAGTGAATCAAAGTGTGTCTTAAGCTGCGTCTCAAAAACATCAACAGACTCAGCCTGTCTAACGGCCTCTGGCAGGCTATTCCAGAGCCGAGGAGCCCCTACAGAAAACCCTCAAAAATAAAAAAAGAACCCCTTCTTTTGGTCCTGATAATCACCTTTAGGTTCTGGAGTTTGGCTGGCCGGATCACCATGCACCGGCGCTGGACAAGATCTGTAGCATGTGCAAGGCCATCGACACATGGCTCAATGGAGACCCGCGGAACGTAGTGGTACTGCACAACAAGGTAAAGCGGGGATGACCGGTACACAAAGAAAAGCATCTGTAATTGTCAAAATATTGTTGGGCGACACCCTCTTCTCATGCCCAGCTTAAAATGATATCCTTAAAGTGCTCATATTATGCTTTTTGGCTTTTTTCCTTTCTTAAATTGTGTTATATGTCTTTTTTTGTGTGCATGTAATAGGTTTACGAAGTGAAAAAGCCCAAAGTCCACCCCAAAGGGAGTTACTTTTGTTGTTCATTAATTGCTCGAAACAGCTCTATTGTGGTCCAGCCTTTACTCCCGTGAAATCGTGTAATCTTTGTCACCGAGAGGTTGCAAGAAAACCAGCGGAGACTATAATGTAGTTCCAAAATATTCTTTTGAATATGAAAAATACATCTATAATATAAAAAAAAATGCATGTGTGGCCGCTGACCTTCTAAAATCAACATACAGTCTTGTAGTTATTCAATTCTTTTAGTTATACAATCCATTCTGTCTTGTTTAAACATACACTACTATATAATATTTATACATTCTGTTCAGATGAAGCAGAAAAAAAGGCAGAACGGAAAACATTTTTCCAGCTTCTCTGCTTTGGAACAGACTTGTTGCTTTTTAGAGTCGGTCCAGTCACTTTACACAAGCAGAGTGATCAAACATTATTTCACTTTATTTATGCTTCCAGCTTTCGGATTTAAAATATAATTCATGCAGCTTACTGACCACTCCATCACATCTGAGGATTTAGTAGTTCCTTTGTTTTTTATGATTAATACCAAGTTTTTTTTTGTTTTTTTTTATCCCTTTGAAATGATCCCTGTTCCAAATAAGCTTTTCAATTGTACATCTTGAAACTTGAAGTCTTGTTGTCTCTATTTCTGTGTCGCAGGGGAACCGAGGTCGACCAGGGGTGGTGGTGGCTGCGTACATGCACTACAGCAGCATATCCGCAAGGTATCAAACATGTCACGATCAGTAGACACATCCATCAACTTCAGATTCAGTATTACATTGTTATTGGCTGCAGGTTAAAGGTGCTGTAGGTAGGATTGTGAAGATCCAGGACTTAGCCAAAAAATTTGAACATCGACGACTTCTCAGTCCCTCCCCCCCTTTCCGCTAAAGCCCAAAACGGTCTCCTAAGCTCCTCCCCCCACAAGGGAGAATGAATGTGTGTGCATGAGCAGTGGTTGACATGCAGTTAGCCCTGATTGGTGCATCTGAACAGGGAGCTGTGGATTTTTGCAAATCACACTACAGGCTGTAGGTGGTGCCAGAGGAGCCAGATCTTTTTTTAAATAAAAAAACCTGCTTCATGTAGTTCTACTGGAACATAGGGTCAGTTTCAGCAAATATGACTGCTACCTACTGCACCTTTAAAACGAAGAGATTGATCAGCAGAGGTGAAGAGTGTACCCTGCCAATATTTAAAAAGTGTAATTTAAGTATTTTGGTCCTTCTGAATCTCCTCCTCGCAAGGTTTTATGAGCACAGGAGCACCAATCAATCACAGTCAGCCCTCGAGGTTTTGGGACTTGAGCAGCCTTGAAAATTAAAAACTGATGTGATTATTATGGCAAAACACTCAAGCTTGTTTTTCTGGCTCTGTGAGAAGAACCGCTCGAAAAAAATGTCATCATTCTTTAATGCAACCAGATGTTAATAGGTGGGATGGAGCCAGGAGGATTTAAAGCTGCTTTATAAATGATGAAGGCTGGGGGGGATGTTCCTAAATCTCAAACTTGGGAAAAAATGTGCAGGGCTTCCGAAAGAATGCATTCTGCAGTATGACAAACAATAACGATGCCTGTCTAATTTTTGTGTCGTGCAGTGCTGACCAGGCGTTGGACAGGTTTGCCATGAGGCGCTTCTACGAGGACAAAGCACTTCCTGTGGGTCAGCCGTCACAGATAAGGTCAGTTGTTAACTCACTTCCGGTTTGCTGACACCTGTTTGAAGCTTTATAAGTCTGATCTTTGCTACAGCGAAGAGAAACCACCAAACTCTTTACATATGGAGTATTGCTCTTACTACAGCCCCATGCACACTGCTTCAACATGCCCCAAAATCTAAAGCTTGAGCGGCCGGCCTGACTAGTTACGGTTGCTAAGCTATGATTGGACAACCACTGGGGTTTAACGAAACGGTCAATTCAAGAACTGTATAACAAGACAAACTGACTGATCAGTGTCGTTGCCTAACTCCATCTCTTATATTTTGTTTTAGAAACATTTTAAAGAGGAAATTCTTTTCATTTTTTTGGGTTTATCTCCAGTTTAGTTTTAATTGGGATAATTGGGAGTAAACGGAGAGAAGCCATCTATCTTGTCTGTCTGAGAGATTCCACTGGTGTCTCTGGGGAGGCAGCAGGGCTTGGTGGCAGTGCATTCCCATCCTCTCAGCATATTTTTCTACAATTGATCTCCACTTGTTGTGAGATAATGGCCTCCTCATGCATAAAGAGCAAAACAGTCGAGTAAATTCCAAACCACAACAGGTCAAACCAATCAAGAGTGGTTTAAAGGTATCTGAACTATTTCTTATTTTGAATGCAGCTTCCTCTAGGGGGAGTATTTGCTGAGACATCCTCCCTTAACTCACAAATCTGCTCCTGCCATATTATTAGCTCCCCTCTGCATTATTAGACAGTTAACTGCTTGACCCCCCTCACCGTCTCTCTTCTTCACCTGCGGAGAGAGGAATCCTGATCGGAGTTCTTCTTGGAAAAGATGAGCAGGACAAAGGTTACAGGGAATGAAAGAGTTAACAGCATGGGACTTAGCACCACTTCATTTCAGCTTGTGAATCAGGAAGCAAGCCATTCTCTAACAGGTCTATAGGCTTGCCCTCTGCCCCGCTGCTATTTCCTGCTTCGGATATAATTATCTCTGCCCCTGGAGTCTGCAAGTATTATGGTCTGGAATGTGTGACATTAACATCAAGAGTAGGAGATGAGCTCAACCTACTGCTGCTATAAAAGCTTGTAAAAGTTTGGATTTAAAGGTCCAGTGTGTAACGTGTTTAGTTGTTCATTATCAAAATCTGTGTTGCCCGTTCACAAACTTGTCCTTTTTCATGAATATTTACCTCCACCATCAATTCCAAGTATTCCTTTTGGCTTGAAGTTTTACATTTGCATTCGCATGAACTGGAAAGACGCTCCATATTCATGCTCCATCTTAAAATACATTAAAGGGACATACAGGACATACTGCTCCGCCTTTTGCGTTTTCGCTGTCACATGATAAACTCACAGGTGCTGCTAATGCTGCTAATGGCTATCGTAGCTTCCCGGCCCCCGGCAAGTTTGAAGAAGGAAACATGGAGGACCTCACGTATTCAAAATCCAAATTTCAGGAACAGGAGTCTTCTTCTTCGCCCAGAAAAAGAAAAAGGAGATTGAAAAGAGCAAGAGACCGGCTTTTTGAAGCGTGAAGGCTACCGTAGCTGTAATACGTACTTTGAACTGCGTGGTGCGAGAGAGTCGATTGCGATATATGATCTCAACGCTAGATGGGAGAAATTCCTACACATTGGCTCTTTAAGGTGTTACATGTAGCATTTTAGTCTCGTTAACTGACTACCATGTTGGTTGTGAAATGTTAAAATGTTTCAGCAAAACAAACGGAGCCTTTTCTGAGAGGATAGGCTGCCTCATATGGACCAGTCGGTTTTATGTGCATTTTAAAGTTGCTCACAAGAAAACCTGAAGAGAAATTTGAGGAACATAAAATAAGTCATTTCATGACGCAACAACATGTTTCCTGGCATTGTTTTTATGCCACATAAAAGTTAGAATAGTGTCAACTTTTATAATGACTTCTCGACATTGTCACACTTATATGGACAGGATTTCCCAGAGTCTGAATGCCGGTGGTTGCTTTGAAAGATTGAGCAACAGAATTACAATATTATTAAAAGAACAGCATCCACAGACAGAAGAAAGGGACTTTGACAGCGTGGGAAATCGGCAGTGATTCGAAAGATATATTAGCAACACACTCTGTTGACAGAAGGAATATGGTTTCATTTTCAGCAGAACCACTAGCCTGAAATTCATACAATAAACCATTCCCTCGGCTGTAATTTTTGTCCGGTTATCATGCATGTGTACAGTTTGTTGACATTTCAAAAGGTTTTGTGCAAAATCATTGATAAAACACCGAACATGATCACCTCTCATATCACACAAACACACACACACACACACACACACACACACACACACACACACACACACACACACACGCACAACGCTGCTCTCCTGGCATTCCTGTTTAGTCTAATTGAATTTAACAGAGGCGAAACCATCTGGCCACTGACAGCAGAGCAAGGGGGGGGGCGTTTGCATGTGGCGACCCCCACGGTTACGGTCACGTTTGGTACCATCATCGTTATCATCATTAACAACCAGACCACACCAACTCAACAGACCCCCGACTGGCTTCTGTACACACCAATTCACTCTGACATTTGCCGTAGTGGATAAAGGTTGTTTTATAGTCAGAGTGGCATTCACTTCTGGCTGGGCTGTGGGAGCTGACGGGCCGTTAAGGTTGAACCACACAGGATGAGGGTGTTTGGATTTGGTTTCTAATCTAGCTAGAAGGTCCTGACATGCTTAGAGGTGGGATAGCTGTTTAAGACAATGTAGTAGTAGTAGTAGTCATTATTGATAGTGTAGTGCAGTGCTTCTCAAATGGGGGTACGTGTACCCCTAGGGGTACTTTGGAGGACTGCAGGGGGTATGTGAGCTATTTAACACAATGTTTAATAGTTACAAGGCTGTTGTCCAGAACATTGTTCCTCTTTATGTAGACTTTTTTTTTTTTCCTACCAAAAATGTGACATTTGTGTCGCCTTCTTTGGACCTATTCTTGCCTTCCTTCCTTCTACTGTCCTTCTACTTTTTACAAGTTTCTTGCTTTTTTCGAAGTTTTTGATACTATTTTCGACCTATTCTTGCCTTACTTCCTTCCTTCCTTGTACCATCTTTTTCCAAGGTTTTGTCTTTTATTTTTTATTTTTTTATGTTTTTTACAGTTTTTGTCTCCTTTTCTCATTAGCATTTAAATGTTTTTGCTATCGCCGACAGCACAACAGTACTGTTCCTTTTCTACCAAAAATGATGAGCGCTGGTCAGGGGGTACTTGGCTTAAAGAAACAATTGAAAAAGGGGTACATTATTGAAAAAAGTTTGAGAACCACTGATGTAGTGTATAATCAGTAGTATATAGTGCGGAGTTTGTACACAGCTTGATGTTTAAAACAGTATTCCATGACGTTGGATTCAATGCTTACTTTCCTTTCTTTGCAGGTATGTGCGATACTTCAACGGCCTTCTTTCCGGACACATAAAAATCAACAACAAGCCACTGTTCCTGCATCACGTTATCATGCACGGCATACCCAACTTTGAATCCAAAGGAGGTGAGCTTCTGCCTCTGCCAAATGAACAGAAAGAACTGTTTTTGCTGGTTTTCTTGGTTTCAATTTACCTTCTTTATTTCCCCTTCACAGGCTGCCGTCCTTTCCTGAAGATCTACCAGGCAATGCAACCAGTCTATACGTCGGGAATATAGTATGTACAATCTGATTCCCGTTTGGTGTGGTTTGTGTTTGAATCCAGGGCAAAGCTTACCCTATGTTGAATCCATTAACATCAGATGTTCTTATTGTTATTATTACAGCAATGTGCAAGGAGACAGCAACACCAGTATCTGCATCACTATTGAACCCGGCCTGCTTCTAAAGGGAGACATCCTGGTAATATTTTTATTAGAATACCGACACTAATACTGATTGATACATCAATGAACGTATTGATGTTTTCTTTCTTACTCAACGCAGTTGAAGTGTTACCACAAGAGGTTCAGAAACTCCACCAGAGATGTGATGTTCAGGGTGCAGTTCCACACCTGCGCCATCCACGACCTCGGGGTGGTGTTTGGGAAAAACGAGCTGGATGAGACCTTCAAAGGTAACGGCTCTCCGGGTGGGTGTGATTTTACAGTATACACGTTTTGGTGATCACAAAGAAAATACGAACGTTGCCAGTCACAGAACAGTACATTAAGGCTAATTGTTCTCAGTTGTTGCTGCAGGCGTTTTAAACTGGTTTTCACTGTGATTTCTTTTGGTTTCCAGTATGAAATAGTTTGTATGCCCCGCTGCAAGAGGATACTGTTCCTCATATTTGTATGGTCATAACCTCTGGTGGTGAAGGCAGCTCAGCATTTAATAAGAATAAAATGAGGGAAGAAAAGCAACAGGCTCAACCAGAGTTGCTTGAAGTATTTAAAAATTAGAATAAACATAGAAACAGCTGAATGTGGCTATCAGCCAGTAGCATTATTGATGTTTTTATATAGTTTTCACTTGTTTTTAATACTCAAATGAATACAAATACATTCACAGATTTGTTTTGTTGAGCTAACAACTGAAACCTATGAGCCTTTAATTTGCTAAACTGAAATTGAAATTCTTGACATCTGATCTGTAATTGTCAATGTTTTTTTTGGAATTTGTTGTATGTTTCACTATAATGCTCCATGCATCATACCTCACCCACATATTGTGTTTGTGTGCATTCATGTTCGTTGTTTCGCAAAAAGAAAATAATTTTTATGCTGTGTGTTTCTATACAGATGAAAGGTTCCCAGAATATGGGAAGGTGGAGTTTGTTTTCTCATATGGACCAGAAAAAATCAAAGGTAATCCATTGTTTCTGACTAAAGGGTCTGTGACAATTACCATTTCTTCTCAATTTATCAGTTTTCTTGGAGTATTTGAGTCCCACCTTATAGATATTTCATTGCATTTTTAATTTGGTGTGAGGACTCAGTTACCCATCATGCCATGTGTTCCTCAGGCCTGGGCCACCTGGAGAACGGGCCGAGCGTTTCTGTGGACTACAACACCCAGGACCCTCTGATCCGCTGGGACTCGTACGAGAGCTTCAGCCAGCGCTGTGAGGACACTGTGGATGGCGAGCACGGTATGTCCACACACGCACGCACACACACACACACACACACACACACACACACACTCACACACACACACAGAGTTTGATGTACTATTCAAATACAGGCCTATTTTTATATATTCAGTTCAAGCGGAGTTACACCCTGTGTTCTGTTTGTGCGCTAATATTATAAAATCTGAAAATATGGGTCACTCTGTCATGGTTTCAATCCAAAAATGATTGTGAAAACTGCAGATACTACTTGATTCTCAATAAATGATAAATGAAGAAAAAAAAAAAGAATCTCAGGGGAGGAACTCATATAGTAAAAGGGAACACAGAGACTTTACAGTTTACACACTGAATAATAGGAAAAGATAAAAATAACAGCAGTCTTTTTGTTTCAAACTCAATTTTGATTTACAAATTCAGTTTTGCCCATTTCAAATCTAAGTTTCGGAGCCACTCTTAAAACTCAGTGCACATGAACCAAATACCTTAGTCACTGCCACAGATCAAGATCTCAGGCTTTGATGCACTCTGCTCTCTACTGAAGAGAAGATCCTGTGTCTTTCTACTCCTTACCCACCTCTCCTCCTCTAAACCCCTCTTATCTGAGCTTCCCAAGCAGACCCCTCACCCTCTTAAACCCCAGTCTGTCAATTAGTCCTTTAAATAGCCGCTGCAGAAATAGGGGGGCGTCAGTCGCCCTGCCAGTGGCTGCCCACTTCCCAGCGGGGGGGAGGGGGGGGGGTTGTAACCTGAAACACCACTAACCTCAATTCCCACAAGTGTCCAAACCCACTTCCATCCACTTCCAGCTTTTGCTTCTGTACCAGGAGTTGGGAAATTTGAAATTTGGTCACCCTGTATCATGTACACCTTCCTACCTATTTAGTCATCCTTAGACGAATCAGTGCACAACATGCCATATACCTCAATACCTCACATTCATAGTATCATAACATATTTAGGTTCCATCCCATGTGTGGCCTTAACCAGTGTTATTAGTTAGTAATGTAACGAAGTACAAATACTTTGTTATTGTACTACTAATTTTCACGTATCTGTACTTTATGTCGTTATTTGTATTTCTGGAAACTTTCACTTTTGCTCCACTACATATCCTAAATAACAATGTATACTTTTACTCCTCTACATATCCTAAATAACAATGTATACTTTTACTCCTCTACATATCCTAAATAACAATGTATACTTTTACTCCTCTACATATCCTAAATAACAATGTATACTTTTACTCCTCTACATATCCCCCTAAGCATTTTTGTTACTTGCAAGAAATGTTTCCGTACTGTTTCTGTTTTTCTCTTTGTTGATGTCAGACTTTGAATTAGATGTTTAAGAAGGTGTGGAAACCATGACTATTATGCTTTGCTATAAGGAAGTCACAATAAAGTTCAGAATCAAAGTTTTTTTTTTTTTACTTTTACTTCTAATTAAGTACATTTAATATCATAACATTTCTTTTCATAATTAAATACAGTAAATACCAGATTCTTTAAGACTTTTACTCTAGTAATATTCTGAAAGGTGACCTTTACTTCTACCAAAGTCAGTTTCTGGTAAGATACTTGTACCTTTACTCAAGTACTGCTTTCAAGTACTTTATACAAGACCTGGCCATAACTGACAGTCTCTGTGATGATGAGATTCATGATTATTGCTGTTAATCTGAGAAAACCGGAGGATGTACTCACACTCAGTTGAGTCACGACTTGGCAGCCATTGTAGTGCTGCATCCACTTTTATATATGGGATTTATTTAATTTTTTTTACAGCTTCTCAAAGACCCATTTCATTTTTATGAACATCCCCAGAGAACCGGTGCGGTAATTGCTGTGTTGCGAGAAGGTCAGTGGGAAATGCCAGGATTGCAAGTTTGAGCCTAATTAAATGGGTGGCAGCGTTCTCAGCACTCAGCAGAAAAACCTCTCGGCCAGTTTATTCATTTCTCTAATTGCAGCACTTCACTCTTACACTTGGACGCGAGAATCTGAATGTTCAGAGGAAGGTGGTGCAGGAACACAGTGTCTGTTTTTACAAGGACTTAACAGACAGGGAATGGAGCAGGTCTTGCTCTGTTTTTGGAAGATGCAACACTGAGATGACACAAAGCCAAAATAATAGAGATTTAACTAAATTACACTTTAAAAAGCTCTATGAACAGCATTTAAATTTGGACAAAAAAGACTTTGCAGTTCTATTTTTAAGTTGGAAAAAGGAGTAGAAGAGAATGTTAATACACATTTGAGTTGGCAAACCCAGGTCACCACATACACTGATGCCACACAAATAACACTGACATGACTAGAATGGCCTATAGTTACACGCTGCAGCACAGTGGACACTAATCACTCATCGGGTATCATTTGGTGAATCCAGACTTGCTTATTTGTCCGGGTGTTAAACGTGCGTTTCATCCTCAGGCGTTGATGTCCGAATGCAGGTGGGGCCCAGCTAACTCGCCCAGACGCCATTTTTAACCAGCAACCTTGGAAATCCAGTTGAGAGGAGTCAACGAAAGATGGGTGTCCTAAAAGGTCTGCAGGATTAGGCAGCTTAGAGTTGTGTGCATTTCACACAGTCATGGGGAGCGTGAGGAGAGGCGTCCTTACGTAGCTGTCTTTAACAGAAGGTATTTGTGGCGAGTGCTGCACTTAAGCAGTTGTTAATCGTGGTGGTGTGTAAAAAGTGTGTTAAGGTCTTAGGCCAGCTGTTTGTGTCGGTGTTATGCAGTATTTTTTAACTATGTTGGCATGCGTAGGCGTCTGTGTATGCCTGTAAATGTTGTGTGTTTGTATGTTGTTGTTTTTTTATTGTTGCCGTTTTTGATGCGGTATGTTAAGTGTGTGTGTGTGTGTGTGTGTGTGTGTGTGTGTGTGTGTGTGTGTGTGTGTGTGTGTGTGTGTGTGTGTGTGTGTGCACCTTGTGTTTGTCGACTTGCCTTTGCTCCACTAACAGCCCTGTGGTGTGGTGGCAGCTGTCGACCCAAGGGGTCAAACCAGTCAGAAGGCCACCGTTAGGGCCGCTGAGCAGCCATTTATGTACGTTTGAAACTAATATTATATGTTTGTATGTATCATATGTTTCTAATTTTAACAAAAGCCATGGATAAAGTACTAGCACAACAGCAAATGACCTCTAATTGGTTCTAGGAATATAATGATCCTCTGGGTTCTGCAAAATGAGAATAACCACTAAACATATAGTGTCTTGCCACAGGCGAATAATAAGTTTGTGTGTTCCAGTGTGTGTGTGTGTGTGTGTGTGTGTGTGTGTGTGTGTGTGTGTGTGTGTGTGTGTGGTGTACAGTACAGTAGGGCAGCAGACCCAGTGACAGCACAGGCTGTCTTCCTTGTTTACCGCCCTCCTCCCATATTTGGCTGCGGCTGAGCCCTGAAACATGTCTCGAATAGCTAGATAGAGACAGACACAGAGACAGAGACAGAGAGACAGGCTCAGAGAGGCAGAGAGAAGCAGAGAAGACAAGACGTTTGCAAAGATTTGCCGAAGGTTCAAAGCGAGTGAAGTTATTTTTTTTTTGTTTTTGCTGAAATTTGAATAAAGGAGAAAGGAAAAAGAAGACGAGATTAAGGAATGAAGTAAAATTGAGGAGAGACGGAGAGCAGCATTGATTGGTGAGTAGTACTGTAAGGTCTTGGAATTACCACTAGCAACTTTCTTTACAAATTAGAAACTTCTGTCGAGTTCAAATGACCATGTGTAACGGCCTGTAACATACTGTGAAATCAAATATTATCAAATCGTGCTAAAAAGAAATTGCTAAATGTGTGTTATTTGGGTTTCTTGGCAAAATATTGCAGGTTTTGCCTCCTAAAACGTCATCTCCTCACTCTTTCGCCCAAACAAATTGACAAGAATACAATGTTTTGTTCATTTGGTCCATAGACACTAGAGTCTGTTTGTCTGTTTATAGCGTTTCCATGTCAACACCGTTGCATCCTGTGTGTTTGGCACCTATATGGTATAAAATGAGTCATGGAGCGAGCAATTTGTGTGTGGAACATTTTATGAGTGAGCTGCAATTTGGGTATACCAGAACTATTAGGGACCTTGGTTGGTAACTTCGTGTAAGCTGCAGAGAGCTCGGACTGGGATACAATGCATGTAAGAGTTTTTTTTAATTTCAGTATTTAAAGTTTTCCAAAGGAAAGTCAACACTCCAGAATATGAGATATGCTTGAAAAAAGGGGCGTTTCTAGGTACAAATGATTTAAGTTGACAAAATATTGACTCTACTTTCAAGCATTTAAATGACATCATTTGTATTGCGGGTTTTTCTTTTAAGGTAAACCACGTTACTGATTTTACGTCCAGCCCTCATTGCCATAAAGACATGTTCACGACTTTGCCACATGCATATATAAACAATTATTATGCTGTTTACACTTGGTATCAAACCTAGTACAGTTGTGTTTTAAGGAAAGCTTTAAAAGTGGCAGGTATTTTAAAAGCACCCTGTGTGTGTCTTGCATGAGCACATAATGCTTCTAGTTAGACCTCTTGCTGATAGCACAGTGAGCTATAGCAGCAGGTTCAAATCCCAGCCCTGGAAACCCTGCTGAGCCAGTCCTCATCTCTTAATGCCTCCTTTCTCCTACTGTCTGAGACTGTCTAGATGTCTGCATATGGCTTTCTCGCAGTCTATTCTGTCTGTCTGTCTTTTTCTATTTGCATGTTATTGATTTTAGTTAACTCAGCCTCATTTGTAATTTCAGAGTGTCTCTGTCAAAATACAGAAAATACAAAATATGTTTGCCTGAGGTTGGCGTACAGCTGCTTTCGAAACTAATGGTTTTCTATTTTAAATTGCACATTTTAACTGTATCCATTATAAACCCACATTTGTTATCATTACAGAAATTCCAATCTTTAGAAGTGCTTTAGATTGTTACTGTACCTGTACAGCGCTTACAATAGGTAGAAGCTTTATGTCTCTGAGAGTAGAACGTGGCACGCCAAAGCTCTCAAAGAGACAGAGATGACTGACCAAGTCTAGGTAGACAGCAAGCACATGCAGTTTTATGACAGCTACTGACCCTCATGAGTGAAAGACTGATGGAAGGACAGATGCACAGAAAACCAAGCCGCCAGTCAGGAGACAGCAAGACGTACAGAGGGAGACATGCAGGCACGTGAATTAACGTGATCCTGTTGGACTTCTTTTTATGTCTGAGGCAATGTTAGGACACACTGGCAGTAAATTTTGTTCTTGTTGATATGCAAATATGCTAACTTGACCCCTTTTGAGAGGAGCGGATGTGAGCAAGGCACACTGGTTAAGTTTAAAGGTGCCCCATGGAATTTTCTTGTTAACAAAGACAAGTTATATTTACTGTTACTCAGCGAAACACATCGGTGTATTCTTGGAGGTTGAATGGTTTTTTTCTTCCCCCTTTAATATTTTAAATCTTGCAATGTTTACATGCATTGTTTGCAGCCTTCTTCACCTTGCCTATGTTGGCACATTGCCTATGTTGCACTCATAAAGACATTGCTCCATAGCGCTACTAATAGTCAAAAACTCCACAGGGTACCTTTAACCTTTTTAAACTGATAGAAAGGAACTGAGAATTTGAAACTCAGTTCAAAATATACAGTAAATGAGAACATAAATGCATAATATTTCTTCATCAATAATGATTTGAGTTTGTTATCACTACTATACCACACAACATTAGCTACTTCTTGTCCCCCATCCGTACAATAATTCTAACTTCACTTAGACAGTATATGTGGCTCATTCAGGCTTAACCAACCAAATCAACCCAGCTAAAAATCCCAATCGGCTGCTGGATCTGACATTTCCTTTCTTGCGAAAAGAGAAAATAGTCGATAGGAATCAGACGTGGAGTGCAGCTGGTTGTCACTCCGATATACAGACAGTCAGACAGATAGTTTTATGACAGGCGGATGAATGGATGACATCAACCTGAAAGCAATCGTGGAGACAGATACTGATACAGTCACGTCATGTTACCTCAAACTGTGACAGCTGGACACCGGGTGATAGATGGGACTGAGAGGCAGACATGGCGAATATAAAACTGCGACAGTTTTCCTTGTGCCAGTCACTGATACACCAACCATGACACCTTTTTCACTGATGCACTGTCACATCATCCCTTGGTAGGGTGTAGCTTTTTCTCTCTCATGCTCTGCTGCAACAACCTCAATGCCCCATATGCAGCCTAAACGTATTTCTTTTCTGAACTCATGTAAATATCTTGGAAGAAGTTAGTAAAAGGCTGATCTCTCCCCTTAGAAAAGGAAGATTTTACGACCAAACACAGGAATAAATGGCTTAACACGGATGTTTTTTGTCTCCTCATGTATCACACACACACACACACACGCACACACACACACACACACACACACACACACACACACACACACACACACACACACACACACACACACACAGCTCTTTAAAACAAGTCAGTCGGTTGTCAGTCAAACCCAGTCACCCACTGCTGGCATGCAGACTGGACGTCGTCACAGTGATATGAAAGCTTTGAAGGTGAATGTCACATCGTGCTGAGAGATACCTGATGGCTCGCTGACAACTCTGTGTGTGTAGATGTTGTTGCGTGTACATGCCTGCCACGGCATGTCAGTGTTTATAAATGTACCTGTAACACTCAGCAACTGACTGAAAAGGGGCAATTTAGATCTTTAAAACACACAGCTACAACAAAATAAAGTTACTTTGGTCACACTGGAAAAAACAATATATCCATCTTAAGCTATTTAATCTTTTCTGGAACTACTGACAGTTTAAACCTTTTTTCTTGAGATTTAAAAAAAATATATTGTGTGAGTAATCTAGAGTCAAAGTATAACCAGAAATGAAAATGTCAATTCAATTGTAATAACAATACCAGTTTAGATAACTGAGATTTTGAGCTTTTTCATAACTCAGCAAGGATGACCAACTGCTGAGCAAGAAAAAACTTCCTAAGAAGTTCTAAATCCAATACATTTTTAAACTATGTTACTTTATCTCCTTTCCACTGCTTTTTATAAAAAGAATCTTGATTTAATGATCAATGTCTTTATTAATCTGTATAATTTGACTAAACTGACTACTATTTTAGACAGACAATTTTTTGCACCACCACTTTTGTCCAGCTCTTCGAAGTGTAAGTGTAGTATTGTTTCATTATTTTTTGTCCTCTAATGCACTTTGTCATCCTGGTCCTCTTTCCATCCGCCCAGTTTTACTGCTCTCACACATGCACACCCAGTTTCCTAATAACCCATAGACCTGACAAATCCATAAAGACCATTCTAGCACAGGTCATCTTCCCACAAATAGCTCTTACTGTAGATATCTGTATGCATCCATATGCATTTATAAACATACATGAAATCATACACCATATCCTCTTACCTAAGTGGACAAGACACCCACCATGGAACCGTTTAGTTATGCTTGGAAAAGTTAGGTGTGTTTCTATATTTATGTGTCTCTGCTTTGTAAAAATGGGTTTGGTCCTTTTTATAAGGTCATTGTGTCCCCTATAAGAGTGCCAAGCCCATCTTTAAGTTTCCACCATCCCTGGAAACTTGTAAAGCAGCTAATAAGAGAATCCAAAGAAAGAATCCACCCCAAAACCCCTTTGAAAATAGTTGGTGGTGCATATTGTGGTGCCAGTTCTGTTTGCCCTAGCCTATATATTAATATGTTTTTGCATATGACATTTTGCATAATAAAGTGAATGCTTAATTCTTGGCAATATCCAATCTATGATTGTTTGGAACTAGAAGTGGTCCTAGAACAGAGCCCTGAGGAACCACTTCTTTGGGCCAAAGACCAAAAGAAGTGTTGACTTTAGGTACTTTAGGTATTAAAACTAAACTGAATGCAATATGTGAAGGAGGCTAGTATGATCTCCTGATTTAAATGAAGTTAAAATAAATCACTATAATTGTAAAGCAAGTGTAGTTAGTTAAACCTGTACAATCAAAGGATTCTGATGGTTTAGGAAGCAAAACCATTAACATTTCAACCATGGCATTCATGATTATTATAATCATGATAATGATTTTGTCCCAATTCTGGCTTCACACTCAGTGCTAAACTAACACAGGTTTATACACCAAAAACCCAGGCATTGATATGTGTGCATGAAACACATTCCTCAACAATGTCCGGCACCAAAATGGCCTACCAGCCATGTGCTCATTGCTTTATAGTAGTGTTGACAAATGTGCTGCCTCAATCACCATGGGGCTGTTAATTTCAAATGTATTAACTATGCATATAATCCACATCCCAGCTGGTGCATTTGATACAACAATAACAGTGGTTGTAGCACATTGTCTATTTATAATAAACCATTGGCCACAGATGTTTAAATGGCTTTTTAATGGCCTTCAAGGCTGTGATGTGGCAATGAGACACTCAGGCGAACACTTAAGAGAATATAACCAAGAGGCAGGTGGTGTGTGTGTGTGTGTGTGTGTGTGTGTGTGTGTGTGTGTGTGTGTGTGTGTGTGTGTGTGTGTGTGTGTGTACAGCTCTGTATGAACAATGCTTATGGCACTTTCACAAGAGAATGGACAGGTGTTTGTGTTTGTGAGAGAGAAAGACAGACAAGTTTAACAAATAATTTTAAAGTCAAAAAAGTTTTTTTTCTTAGTACTTTATGTACAAATACTTTTTCAGGATCAGAATACTTTATTAATCCCCTCAGGGAAATTGTTAAGTTGAACCTGATTTGAATTTAATTGACTATGTAAATGAGTAGTGGTAAACATGGCTTTGTCCTTTGAAGCAGCGAGAAAGGCATGTTACACTCGTTTACCGCAGTAGGAAATAAGTTGTTAGCTATTTGTGTTAGCCAAGCCTTGGTGACTCAACCGATCTAATTTGGGGTCTGCTGCAGCTATTCATTGACACCAGAAGAAAGATATTTGTTCTATTCAGATGGAGAGATTCTTGCTTGTGTGCCAGTCACTGGATTTAATACTAGACTGGAGGTCTGCTACTCAGATCTGAAGCTCTCTGACATTGATGCTAATTTACCGCAGGTGATGCAGTGTCATATATTTTTGGTATGTCTAACATACCTGGATCACGCTGTTCATATTTTAATGCAAGGTCAAAAAAAGACCTACTCAGTATCTGTTATGGAGCTTTTGGTCATAGCACACAATCCTCCCCAGCAGATGGAGTTTTCCCTGTTGTCATGGAAATATAGATGTTCAAATCTCCAATTTTTTAAGCACTTTAGAGAGTACTCAAACATGTTGGCTTAAACCATTGATCCTCCTTATCTCGGGAAGATCATAGTTATCTGAAATAAATCGCTGGCTCCCTGGAAGGTTAGACTTTTGCAGTCAAGCTGCTCATCTTTTGGTCATCTGAGCTAAAGGACAAACTCTTTCAACTCTAGTCATTTCTGCTGCCATATTGTACAAAATATGCGTGTATGTGTGATGCGATGTGTACAGGTTTCTCCCAGCATACGCACATGCTATGAGTGTGGACAAATGTAAGGATTGTGTCCTTGCAACTCTCGTTTTGTTAGTTCCTGTCATAGCCAACATTGTTTGGCACTTCTGTTCTTTACTAAATCAAGAGGATTACACCAAACTCACAGTCCTCTTCTCCCCCGTTGGTAAGTGAAAGAAAACAGCAAGGAAGGTATTTAAGGAGGTGAGACTCACTCCGGATACATTCATACTTTACCTGAGTCAGTCACTCCTGTGACATTTCTGTCTCCACTTTATTCTGTTCTGTTACATTTAACAAAGGCTGGAAAAATGTCAGCAATTTCAGAATTGTTTGCAACTAATTGATTCAATTAGATATATTTTAGCGTTTTGGTGAATTTGTTTGGTTGATTTGGATTTAGAAGATCAGCTAAAGTTGGTTTACCTTGCATGGCAGCTGGATTCTCGAGATATCACAAAAAAATCCATCTTGTCAGGTTTCAAATGCGTTTGTGTCTGAACAGCGGCATACCGAACCAATAAGCGTCCGGTGAGGAGCTACTGGCAGTTACGGCCGTGGTTTAAGCATGTATTATTTGAAAGTGATGATCAGATGGTTCTGTGTTGACAAACCATCTGGCACGTCATCTTAAAAGTTGGGTGCCGGTTTAGATTGATGATACAGTGGAAACTATTTTAGGAAACATCCCCAACAGTGGGTACCTAATTGAGACACCAAATCAAAAATAAACCAAAATGTTTCCTGGTAATGCAACTATAATTATGATGCCGCAGCAACATATTGGGACTCATACTCAAAAAATGTTACTTCGTGCATTTTTTGTTTTGTCTGTTCCTCATCTTTCCTCTATGAGCTATCGTGACATGTCAAATAACAGTGTCTGCTCCCCTTATTTAACCTCAGGATGGGGTTAACCAACAGCTGGAAAAAGTGTCACCCTGGCAAACTTTTCGTTTCATTTTAGCCACAGAGCACTAAAAGATCAGCTTTTATGAACTAGAATAAGGGCATTCCCTATTCTGTTAAAGGTCAGCATGAGAGACAGAGAGAGTCAAAGACAGACGGAGCAAAGCTGGTGGAAAATACTTTAGATTATTTACATCCAAGTTCTTAAAAAGTAATTACAATCCAGTTATTAAGGATTTATGCCATGCAGTGAAAGCTTATTTTGCAAAAAGGTTGTAAAACCTGACCCTGAGTGAGGGATCCCCTCTGATGACATCACCAGGCATGGGTGCTGCAGTCCTCGGCAAACAGATGGTGTGGGAGTTGTAGTTTATTTGAAACGATGTTGCTTCACGGGCAGCTGGGAGGCGGTGGTAGTGGCGGTGGTAGAGTCCCTCCCCCGCTGCCGGGAACAGTCACAGTTTATCCCAGAGTGCCAGCTCACCCCTTTCGGCAGCTTCAGTGGTACAGCCCCGCCTCGCTCCAGTAAAGCACATGTTGGGTGATCAGAGAACATGAATCAGAGAGGACAGGGAGAGTAAGAGAAGAAGCCCAGAGGCAGGAAGTTCAGTCACTAAGAGGGTACTGAAGGACTGAATAGGACTGTATAGACTGAAATGTTGCTTTCTGATCGCAGTGTAATTGACTGAAGAAGAGGACATATATCATGCTTTATTGAGTATTCTGATGGTTGACCTACAGTACAGGTAAGGAGGACGTTTCCACTGAGTTTGATACATAGATATGTGATTGTGATTTCAAGAATTTTAGAAAAAGAAGTCAATTAATATGTCATTATGACAATCAGATATCCAGATTTGATTGTATGGTGGCAAGAAATAAAGATTAAGCTTTTTTATTTGGTCTTCAAAATAACAAAATGTGTTGAAATTTAAATGATACCTTTGTCTCAAAATATTTCCATAAGGCTTTGGAATAAAGTGTAATTCCTCACAAATTAAACCCAACTCCTTGCTATTGACTCTCATAATGTTATTTCCTGTGTTGTCATTAAAAACAACCACAGGAGCAAACTGTGTTTACAACTTCCTCGCCTGCCCTCTCGGTCTTGTTGCTACTGTGCCTGTGAGTTGTTGTTGACATGGGTTTTGAAATAGCTGTGGTCCAAGTGATTCACCATCTGTCCCGGGGGGTCGCTCAATTTGGAATATCCCACATATGAGCCAGCCGCGGTCGTGTATATGTCGTGTATCACTTTGCAAATGTATACTGGATACGGGAAGCCAGTATGGGTGTATTACCTTCTTCTTGTACGCAAGTGTTACCACAGAATGAGCCTGTTGCACGTGTGATTGTTGCATTTCGTGGAAGCAAGTATAGTGTGTTACAGTTTGAAATAGTGCCCTGGCCTGTAATTGAAGTGCACATTGTGTGAATTAGAGTACTGTACCTGACCTCTGTTTATGCCACAAATAAGTTTAGTTTTCTTTTTTTCTAGGTATTTTTACCCATGGTTGCAATATCACTTTCCAAAAAAGGACCTTCAAATAACACATGAGAATAAATGTCAAATAAGTTTGTACACACTTCTGATACTATAAACAGATGGTGATTTTCCCCCATGCTTAATGTTTTTAATTACTGTTGGAAGTGTTAGGAAGTGTCAACAAGTTTTATACTTTTCCTTTCCCTTTGTTTTTTGAAAGACTGCATGGTGTTATTGTGGTGAAAGTTGTCATAGGTAAAGTAACTCATCATTTCTTTATTTGGAGAACAGCCAAGCCAAAATACGTTGGTGCAGTTTTTTAGTTGAGTTAAAATATTGCCCTGCCCCATTTGCAACAAACTCAATACACCACAAAACAGATCACATAAATATGCCCATTCCTGTCAAATAATTCAATAGATAATTTGATTGTGCAACATGTAGGCAATCATGTCAGTCTGACTTTGCCAGCATGATTTAGCTCATCCTCTCTCAGTCCAGCTCTAGGGTTTTCTGACTGGCTCGCATACACCAGCGTGTTGGATTGAACTGGAGCCGGCATGGTTCACGTCAGACTATGTGGGTCTGCATTGAGGCAATGTAACAGGGGGCTTCAGCACTGCAAATTGGCTATTAATAGGGCTGGAGGGGCTACGTTGCTGGTGGCTGAGCTACATGCTCAGAGTCATAAAAGACGGGTGCAGAGGGGGGTCACTGTGCTTGTAATGTGAATGATTCTGTGCCATGCAAATGTGACTTGATGATTGGAGCCAGTAAAACCTAATTTAACTAGTTTGTTTGTGAAGACAGTATGATTGAAGCAGGTTTCAAGCAGGTTTTGTACTCATTGGAGTCATCTACAGTTCAAAAGAGACAAATATGTCCCACTTTTTCTATGTTTTGATTCTGTGTATGGTTGGTATTTCATGAAAACGTGGAATACTTGAATAATTTGAGTATTCGTCTCTTTATGTCTCTTTCAGATGCTGGTCATACCCAAGGTCCACTTGATGGAAGTCTATATGCCCGGGTCCGAAAGAAAGACTCCCTGGAGGGAGTTCTCACCATCAACGGCCTCCCAGTCCATGAAAACCCCTTGACCAATGCAGAGAATCCGTTACAACACCCCAGCCATCCCCTCCAAACCACTGACCAGACCCTTCCTGTGACAGGCCACGCCGCCCTCCCTGCCGTCGACCACACCCTCTCCGTGAGCAGCGACTCAGGCAACTCTACCGCATCCGTCAAGACTGATCGTACTGATGAGCACAGCCAGTCCGTGCAGGGCCCTGTGAACCACAACAACCCAACTGCGACCCACCCACCACTCAGCCCACAGGAAAAAAGAGAGCTTGACCAGCTTCTGAGTGGTCTAGAAGCACCAACTTACCAACGACAAGACTACCTGTCCACGTCCACCAGTCCAGGAGGAGGTGTCCGACACCTGGTTCCAGCACAGGTGCACGTCAACGGGGGCCACACCAGGCTAGTTGGGGCCCCTTCAACAGAGGAGCGTGAAACAGATATTCTAGACGACGAGCTGCCCAACAGCCAAGAGGGTAACAGTGTGGACAGCTTGGGCACGCTCTCATCCCTAGAGGGCCAGGCAACACCGGCTGACCTTTGCTACCAATCACCGACCCCTAACAGCAGGCAGAACGACCGACCCTACCTTGAGAGAGTTGTTCTTGGGGAAAAGTTGAGCGAGATGCCCGTGCATGGAATACGTACACCCACGACGATGCAAGAGAGATCTGTGGACTCTGCATCGCCACAGGGGGGATATAACAACTACCAGAACGGAGGAGGGATGTACCGTTCACAGTCCTTTGGGAATCCGCCAGCCAGCAGCCCTGAGACCAACCCTAAACTGATGCCCAGGGCCCCAGAGAGGAGCACTAGTAGTCGAGAGGCTGTTCAAAGAGGTCTCAACACCTGGCACCAGTATAGCCTCCCAGATGATCCGTTTGGCCCTCCTCTTCAGTCAACCCATAGCTTGCCCCACTTCCCCAATTCAGCCTCGCAGCGGGACATTGAGCAGTCCATTGAGGCGCTCAACATGCTCATGCTGGACCTGGACCCAATCAACTCCCACATGTCCAAGTCCCACAGTGCGCCTCCTGGGGAGAACAGCCTCAATTCCTCCCAGGTGCCCTTCTCACAGACCCTTGCAAGACCCTCATACCAAGCAGACTCTGCCATCCATGGTTTCAACAACTCTGGGTCTGTCAACAACTCCTTTCATCAGCCACTGCGGTCGACTGGGAGAGTCTCAACGTTGCCCAACCAGAGTCCTGTGATGGAATCCCCGGTTTATCCTCCCCAGAGGTCCAACGCCACCTACCAAAACCAAAACACCACCCCAACACACACCCCAGAGCCCTACCTCCAGACACGCCAAGCAGCCCACCACTACCCCACAGATCCCTCCGCTAATTTCAACCAGCAGGTGCCAGTGAAGCCTGTGAACTCTTACCAAGGCAGTGTGGTTTCCCACTCCCCGGACCTGCAGGGATCGTCTCCTTATCCAGGCTACAGTGCCTCCTCCTCTCCTCTCCCTGCACTCACCCCCCAACCTAAGGATATGTCTTCTTCATCCTTGCCCAGAGAACAAGAAACAGAGGAGGAGACGCTTAACTTGGAGGGCCTGGTGGCTCACCGTATCGCCGGTAAGGCTTAAGAGTTATTGTCTGAAATGAAGATTGGCACACAACAATAACGTAACTGTGAAAACAAATGCAGACATGATGTTCATTTTGGTTAGTAACACTAACAAAAAACAGGTTTCAGGTCAGGTTAATTTTCCTGCCATTATGAATTGAACAGAAAACAATGGAGGTAATTGAAAAAAAAGAATCTAAAGCAGTACATTATGCTTTGAGAGTATTAAGCTGTAATCTGCTGTTATTGTTTTGTAAATAGGCTAAACTCAGTTGTATGGTCCCTAAAATTATACATAGGCAACATGTGTGCATCCAAAATTACTGACACGGCTCACTGGATTGGACACTGCAGTGTGTTTAGAGTTTATTTGGTAAAGTTTTAACTTCAGCTCAAGGCATCTTTACTCTCAAGCACCATGCAGCATGTTAGCAGTGCAGCTTTCAGCAGTTTCTGTTACAGATTCATCATGGGGTGCCATGCCAGAGGAATGACCTGTAGTCATAAAATTAGCTCTGCAGCTGAAATAAAGCAGAGCTGGTGAGAGTGGAGATGGGATGAGAGTAAGAATAGCCAAAGCGTTCAGAGGCTCCAGCTTTCTATGCATTGTCTGCATCAATGGATGTTCCCAGGCGCCCCCAGTGGAAAAAAGTTGTAAATTCATCCTATTTTAAACAATTTTCAAACATCGTCATTAACCAAAATCATTTCCCCTTGCAGCTAAATAAATGAATTGGACTATGAACACGTTTTCATCTCATTTGACAGATATCTTTTCATTTTCTCTTCACTTTCATTAGATTCATTTCTGTTCTGATATGTCTTCCCCTTTTCTGTTTAATCCATCTCTCTGCTGTATGGACAACCCTTCCCAACATTTGCTTCTTCCACTGCACCTCTCTCACCTTCCTCCTCCACCTTTCTCCTCCGCCTTCCTGCCCTCCATCCACCACCCTGACCTCCCTCCCCGGGAACAGAGTACAACGCTCGTATTCGGGGCATCAGTGAAAGCATGACATCGCAACAATCTGACCGCCATCGCTCCTTTTCCTTCTCTGGTTTGTCCATACCTCGCTTTTATTTTCTGACTTTGTTTCCATTTTTTTTCCTGCACTTGTAGAATCTTTCTCTGCTTCCCAACCAATTTTTAAGATTCTTTTAAGATCTCTTATGATCACTTTCTTCATGACTTGTCATCAATTCCTTCTTCTACTTTAGTTCTCCTTTTCCACATTTTTATTCCCTTCACTTCTTTACATACTTCTCTCTTTTTTCTTCTCTCTCTCTCACTCTCTCTGTCTCTCTCTCTCTCTCTCTCTCTCTCTCTCTCTCTCTCTCTCTCTCTATGTCTCTGTCTGTCTGTCTGTCTGTCTGTCTGTCTGTCTGTCTTGATGAAGGCAGGTTAAGGTTATGTCCCGGCTTTGCTTTTAACAGTGGAGATTAAACCTACACACTAGCTAAGCAGAGCTCACAAAGCTGAGATTAAAAGAACATTGTTCTATATTTTCCTGTGTAGCTTGCTTTTCCACTTTGGATGGTTTATCTTCTCAAAAAAATCATCAGTCTCAGAAAACGCTAAATAATCCCATGCTGTTGCAAATGCAAAATCAAAAGCCTAGTGAGTCAGTCAAAAACTGTTGACAATTCTAAATTTTTTTGGGGTGTTTCAGGGGTTCGCTCCAGAGGAATGACCCCAGAAGTGACGCAGGAGATGGGTCGACGTCGGACCACCAGTGAGGGACAGTACCAGAGCAGCCATGATAACATGTCGATGGTGGATTCACCGGACTTTGTCCACAATCTGGCTCTCAACCCCGGAGGAAGACCCAGAGAGGTCAGCATTTAGTTTTAAGTGTGTCAAACCAGATTGAAGTGCAGGTGCAATTTCCATATCATAATGTTCAAGAGACACTTTGAGTTTTGATGTCTGCATTGCAAATCACTGCATGGCAGGATGTTCTCCATTTACAGCCATGCGTTGTGATTTGGAAACATTTTTACATAGGGAATTTCACATGACCTAAGTGTGGAAGTTTGGATGTCTAAATTAATGTTCTGGTATCTGTGTGAAAATTATCTGAATTATCTTCATTTCTTCCAGGGTACCATACACAGCTACCGGGAGGCGTTTGAGGACGACGGTGGGGACAGTCCCATCTTCGGAGGCGGTGGTGAGAATTCCCCCCAGACCCCCAGCTTTCCCGTGTCGCCACAGACTCCGTACTTCAACATGTGTAGGTTCACCCTGCCTGCAGACTGGGGGGGGCACTCTCCAATCCTCTAAACACTGACTTTAAATTCTTTTTTATCTTTTTATTATTTGAAAAAAAGAAAGAAAAACCAAAGAAAAACCAAGAAAAACCAAAGAAAAACCAAGAAAAACCAAAGAAAAACCAAGAAAGAATTGTATAATGACATCAACAACAACAACAACAACATTTTATTTTTTTGTTTTTTTTATTTAATCTAAGTTAAGTTGTACAATATTTCAAAATAGCAAAAAAATAGATAAAATACAGCACAAAAGCACATATTCAAACCAAAATATAAAAGTAACCAACTGCTAAAAAAAACCTGCTAAATCAGGACCTGCGAGAGCAAACTACTTAACATAAACTGTCAAAAATGCAGTTTAAGTTTAACTAAAATAAGTGAACTAATAAACCAATAAATACTAACTAATAGTACTGGGAGTTAAACTCTCAGCAGCAAAAGAAATGGAGTCTCTCCTCATAGTCACGAGCCTCCCATACACTTTCTTTTACATCTGCAGCCGCATCACTTACTTCATAAATATACTGTACAGCCCATTATGAGCTGCAGTATTTACTCCAAAACCTACTATATCATTAGTAGGAAGCGCCCCTGTCCCCACTGCAGAATTAGTGACCAGTGTTGAGTCTGTACCGTTGTTACTCTGCGTCCCTCCCATCACCTGTAGGGCCACACACTTCAGCTTGACTTTAAGGACACTTGCCCTCTTGACCCCAGGCATTGTAACTCAGCAGCTGCCCGTCCGTCCTGGAAAGAAACGCAACCTGATCCAGACGTGTGCCGTGGTGTCATTTTTGTTCAACTCTTTCTGGATGAGCAGCTGTGTCTGATTCCACACTGGCCAGGTCGCGGTGGTGCTTCCTGCAGTAGTCTAAAGCTTCCTCCCAAGTCTTTCTCTTCCTCACCATGACCACGCTGTAGCAGAAGAAGGGAAATTCATAGCCCAGTATTGCATCGTGCCACATATACAAGAAACCATAGTCTTCATTTGGTCCATTGTCGGGCTCACCCGTTGACCAGAAAAATGTGGACACCACCCCACCTCCTGACCACGTCCATTTCTCACTGTCTGTGGAGTTTTTTACCAGGCCTATCCAGATGTACTTATGGGTGCCGTCGACAAGCCGCCAAAGACGCCCTGCAGCGTGTGTATTTCTGATAGGAGCTAGGTCTGTGTGAAACAGCCGACAGTACATCTAGGCTTCATACCAGGTCTTTCTCTCCTCGATGTAGACATACTGTACTTGCCAAATGTTGCAGACAAGCTCAGCAGGAGCAGGATGCAAGTGAAGGTTTGATCCATCACTGTCGTGTGTTAAAGAACGAGAGAGAGTCCTGCAGCACACTGAGGACATAAGGGGGTTTAGAAGATCTATATGTTGCAGTTAGTGACCTTTTATGTTTTGCATAGGGTGGGCCTTCTCCTTCACTGAACTGTTCTGTGTTCAGGGGCGACATGAGAACACACAGCTGCACTACTTACTTCAGTCATGGTTAGATTGCAAACCAATTATTTGTACAAAATTTGTAAAGAATTATACGTTACGCACTTTTAAAAAAATGTAAGATACACGGCCAACATGTAAATGGTACTGCACCTTTCACAGCACTCAAACATATTTTGAATATGCTTCAGGCAAAACATGAAGTGTGAAGACTTTACAGCACAGAGCAGGTGTGTGCAAATCATGTTTTTGAATGACAAGGGGAATTAGTTTGTCATGCTGTCATGTTTTTCCTTGGAAAGCAAATTTAGAGAGGGCAAATGTAAAGTGAAGTGAAAGGAAATTATATAATTATGTTCTTCCTCTGATTCTTCCCCTTATTCTCTTGTCTCCTATTTCATTTTCTTTATCTTCTGTTTATTTAAAATGTGTTTACTTAATCAACTATTTAGAAATATGGACAACGGACTGTAGTTAAATAATATTGTATCATAAGTAACATGAGATATCTGTGAATTATTATAGCAATTATACTGCAGTATAGTTTTCATTGTTTTTTTTTCTTTCGTTTCATCGCTGCAGTACAATGTCGATGGCTTATTTGCAACCAGCCAATCAGCATAAGATACACATATTCCTTGTTTCCAGCAGTATTTAGATGCAAACTTTTTTATTATTTCTGACCAGTGTTGCATGACCACTGTATGCAGCCTCGTGTTGTCAGGTACTATTGGATTCTCGTAGCACCAACGTTTTCTGTTCATGATTTTGTCTGTCTTTGTTTTTGACATTTTGAAATTAGACATCAAATATATTACTGATTCGATCAAACCACTTGGAGACATATCTATTAGATTTCCAGACAGCGAGCACCCTGTTCAGCAGGTTTGTTGGACAGATTGTGTTGACCGTGAGGATACTTTTGTAAACCAGCCCTGCACCCCTCCTGCAGTCAGTCCTGAACACACACAGCTGTTGCAGTAAGAATCTGCTCTGTGGCCCAGACCTTCATATCTCCCCCTCTCCCCCCTCCCCATGCCACCTTAAGTGAGGACTTGAGTCCCGAATCCCTGTCATGCTATTGATGTAGATTCTTTTGTAAGTGGAGGATTAACGAAATGAAGAGTTCATTTCCAAAATGCTGGATGTCCATTACCTGCAATATAAAGGATCTAATTCATAAAAAAAAATAATAATGGATTATGCCACATTGTTACTTTGGTAGCAATAACTGAGTGTGTTAAGATTCCGTATTGGCATCAATGGCATCTTCTTTTGGAAATAACTTCTCAGTTTTTTGGGTGACTTTCAGTTCTTTCACCACGCATGGCAACATTAATATGACCCCCATCTTCAACCTTTATCCAGTGTTGTTGACTCATCTGGCCACAATCTAACCTGGACCCGATCATTGTTTGAGTTGCAGCATGCTCTAAATCTTCCAACATTTTCATGACTACATACTTGTGTTGTGGACGGATGCTCATTGGCTCATTTTCAGCTACAGCCTCATAATTAGTTTGGGGTCAGTTGTGCAGTTTAATTTTTTTTTGACACTTTTTATTTTTTTTGACACTTTTTTTTTTTTTTAAAAAAGGGCCACAAATAAGAATATGAAATAAATAATTGATGTTGGATTCATAGGTGATACCTGACATTTTTACGTGAAATAATTCAGGTTCTTATGAGAGTAGAAAATAGTGTGTACTTGGTAATTTGAATATTGTCTCCTTTAGCAAACACCTGTTGTACTTTTATGTATATATATGTTTTGTACCTCATCTGACATGTGGAAACATGCAAAATGTCAGCTATAGCAGACAAAAATCATTCTAGCTTTATTCCTTTGGTCCTATGCTTTTGCAAGAGAGATACATCTATTTAATGGGCCCTCTGACCTTGGACCTTACTATTTTTCTATCATAGAATGTTCTTCGTGTAGCATTGTATTGATGCTAAAGTGAAGAATTGTGTCTTTTCATTCCTTAACTTGATTGTTTTACATCCTTGCATGGCCTAAATGTACCATTCTCATCTCACTGTCATCATAGTTGTATATGTTCTATTGTAACATTCCTTTACATTCTTCTTTCTTTCTCTTTTGCCCTGCAGCTCGCTCTCCTCCAGGTTTGACCAAGACTCCTCTGTCAGCACTGGGACTGAAGCCCCATCACCTGGGCGGATCAGGTCAGTTTACACACATTATATATGATTTTTTTTCTTCCCCCCCCCCCCCTCTTTATTTGAGTAAATGTCCTGTACATTTTCCCTTGGTTGATCTATTATCATCCATAACATTGTAAAAGTGCAATGCAGACATAATGTAGATGTCACCCAATTTTCAGCTTGTTTGCTGTTGGTCTAAACTTCTTAACAAGCAGATATTTCTCTCGTGGAGATCCCAAAGTTTCCAAAGATGCCCAGATTTGGTTCAGTGTACACATCATTCAGCGTCGCTAAAGAGTTGGAAGTATTTAATATTTCAAACAGGTGGATTTAAATTAATGAACAACCTTAAAGCAACTTAAGAGGATCAAAACGTAGAATAGTAACTATTCAGAAGCGTTGTGCAGGAGACAGAGCAGAATCACTGCATCATACAACTGCAGCTCTGAGCAGAAATTGGCTTTAGCACTGTGATTGTTAGTGTCTTCTGCCCTCTGGTGCTCAAAACTGTTATTACTCATGGGAATGCTTCCACTAAATGCTAATAGCTAACACACACCCTCCAGTTCTTGCTTTGCGCTCAAATGTGTCCTCCTTGTCTCCTCCTCTTCCACACATCTTCCTCTTCTTCTCTCGCTTTCTATCTATTCTATTCTTGCTGTCAGACTCTGATTCTAATGATGGAGAGCAAGGTAAGGGCAGCGTCTCTGCATCCGACACCAGCACAGTCTCCTGACTTCGGCACAGTTTTGGGTTTTTTTTTAACAACACATCGAGTTTCACTGCAACCAAATGTTTTCCTTTTCAGTTGTGCATCCCAGCTTTCCTCAGAATTTCTGTTGTATTAAGAATGAAATGTGAATAATTTCCTACTTCTGTCACTCCAACTTTTTCTTTGGGTTCGACGCCTGATAACTGCATCCCATTTGGTTTTGGACAAAACATTTTTTAAATGACACTAAGTTGAGACTGACTATGTGTGTGTATGTGTGCTTCTGTGTTTGTGTGTGTTTTTGATGCTCTGTGATCTTCAGATAATCGCAGTTTTGGGGACTCCAGAGCACAACCTTTCAACGTTCCTCTCTCCTCCAGTAGTCCCATCCACAGCGCTGATGGGTGAGTGGGGGAAAAAAAAGAAAAGTCCAGTTACTACTCTGTATCGCTTTGGCATGTAGTTTCATTGTGCAACTGCAGTAGGGGAGCACCAATAGTCAATCTGCGTATCAATAGTTTCTTATGAGCAAAACGAGCTGCCAAGCCTGGACAAAGCCTGTGTCATTTTAGATCAAAGTGTCGCATCAGAAGGGACAGATATTGTATATAGTCGCCTATTTCATTGATTGGCTGTGATGCTGTTGTAAATGACAGTTAAGGTGTTAACCCTTGATACAAAATACAGATGAAAAAAAAAGAAAAATCTAATTTTGCTTTTTTTTTTGTCCGTAGAAGGAGGATTGGTTCTTCAGAAGGCGCCCCGCACAGCCCTGTCCCCTCCTACCCCCACAGACCCGCCTCCCCTGAAGGCTCCCAGGTCAACATCATGGGCGTCCACACCATCCCCGGCAGCCCCAACACCCTGCACCGCACAGTGGCCACCAACACACCGCCGAGCCCCGCCCTCCAGAGACGCTTGGGTCAAGCCAGCCCCTCGTTGGCCAGACACCCTTCTCCAGCCGGCGTCCCCTCCAGCCCTCTGATTGGCCGAAACGCTAAAACAGCAGCCGCTGGCGTGCCTCCCAGCCCCCTGATGGGGCGCCGCACGGCGGCGAGCGGCCACAGCACGCCTGATGAGCTCGGCGCTGCTTCTCGTCAGTGGAGCGCCCAACCGCCCTCCACGCCTGCCTTCCCCGTCTCCCCACAGCTGCCGGAGAAGAGGCACATGTCCAGCGGTGACGCAGAGAGGACGGACAACAAGAACCTGACGCCGACACCGGCCAGCGGTGGCAGCACGCCAAACCTGTCTGGCACACACACGCTCCCAGACGTCTCAAAGTCCATATATGGTGAGGTGCAGAAACACGTTGTGATGGTTTACCTCGCAGAATGTTTGTGTTCCTCTGGTTCTCATCCCCCCCTCCTTCTCTTTGGTCCAAACAGATGGTTATCCAGACATTAAGATGAATGTCAAGTTTGTCCAGGACACTTCAAAGTACTGGTACAAGCCAGACATCACCAGGGAGCAAGGTGAGCGTTAGATAGTTCAATCAACCCACCGCTATGAATTTATTGACCGCAGTGAAAGAGAGTAAAATAGCAATGACAGCCGTTCTACACTCGAATGTGTATTCCCCCTTCATCTTCTCTGCCCTTCTGTTTATTCCCTTTTTGTCCTCTCGTCCATAAATCAATGCCCCTCATTTTGTTTTCCTCTGGTCATTTCCCTGTCTGCCTCATCCTTTTCAATCTCATTCATCCTCCTGCTTCTTCTTCTTCCTCTCCCTGTATTCGCCTCCTTGGTCTCATCCTCCTCTCTCCTTCTTTCAGCCATCAATCTGTTGAAGGACAGGGAGCCCGGGGCGTTCGTCATAAGGGACAGCCATTCCTTCCGCGGAGCCTACGGCCTGGCTATGAAGGTGGCCTGCCCCCCACCGACCATCCAACAGAACAAAAAAGGTAAAGAAATATAAACTTTGGCAGCATGAAAGATTTATATTGTAACAGTATCAGACTTTTTGACAAAAATTGCTCCCATCTTAATATTTTTTTTCTCCAGTTGGTGACATGACTAATGAGCTGGTGAGGCACTTCCTGATTGAGACGAGCCCCAAAGGCGTCCGTCTGAAGGGTTGCCCCAACGAGCCCTACTTCGGTGAGGTTATAGCTCTGTTTGTGACTTCTGTCTCGTAGATCAGCATTTCATTTGATAAGAAAGTGATCCAAATTAAGAGAACGATTCCTTCGCGTTTGTAGGTTGTCTTTCCGCTCTGGTGTACCAACACTCGATGACTCCGCTGGCTCTGCCCTGTAAGCTGATGATCCCCGCCAAAGGTCAGCTTCACCCTCTAGTTTATGGATGAGTGCCAATGGCGTTAATTGCAATTCATTTGAAAAAGAGAGAAAATTCCACGCGCACACTTATTTCCCCCCTGCAGTTTGGTTTAGTTGGTCGGTCAGCGTTTCTGTCACAAGGACCTTTCTCAAGACACGTAGTAGTAAAGTGACATAGTGCAGAGTGCTTGAATACAAATTATGATTGCATGGTGATCCACAGCTATGTTGGAGGGATAAACGTAAAATACCAAATCCCATCTTTAAGTCAATGATACATACAGTACACAAGACATAACTCAGGTATATAATACATAACTGCCCTTGACTTCCCAAAAACAAACGTTTTCTTTTGTTTCTCTGTATCTTGAACAAACACGCAAAAAACACGTCTAGATTTTAACACTGCACCATGTAAACACAAGCACCACCTTTTTGTCTCTGTAGATTTCAATAAACATGCAAAAAAAACAAAAAACATCAGTGGGCTCCACAGTCAGTCCGAATTTTAAAACACTGCAGCTATGTAAACACAGGCACCATCTTTTTTTCTCTCGTTTCTCTGTAAACATGCAAAAACACATCATTAGGCTCCAAAAGTCAGTCTGAATTTTAAACCGCTGCAACCAGCAGCGACACCTTTTTTCTATCTTCGGGCGAAGTCATTTCCACACCACCACAAAAGAGATAAAGCCAGTGGTGTGCTTGTGTTGCTTTCTACTCATGTTAATGATCTTTCCTATTATTCTCTATTTTCATTCTGTCACTCACAGACCCAAATGAAGAGGCGTTGGAGCTGGCCACGCCTACTGATCCAGTTGTTGAACTTCTGAAGCAGGGAGCGGGTAAGATGCTTTTAGGTTCATAGTCCTACAGTGTCACTTCAGCTCCATCATCACGTCAGAAAGCATCCATGAATATCCTTTTCATGGGGTAACAGGGACTTTATGAATGAGAAAAAAACAGAAGGGAATAGTAATGCAGGAGCCAGAGTACTGATTAAATGAATTACCATGTAAACAAACAGTTTATTGAGTATTAATTCTCACTCCCATCTCGTAAAATACGGACGCTTGGTCAGGTGACTTTTGGCGTTGTTATTGACGCTAAAAGTCTCCTTTAGCGTCATATCTAAACGCGCTTGGTCGGGACTATTGGCGTCACTTTTCATGCAGTTAGGTTAAGGAAAAGGTCGTGGGTGGGCTTCCATTTTCATGACGGGAAGAACAAGGCGGTTGGGTTTAGGAAAAGAAGAAAGCGACGGTTGGGTTTAGGAAACGTGACACGCGGGACACGTTCCCCGGTCTCCTGGGTGAAAGTCCTGTGTTGTTTGACCCATCCACCACCCCAACCAACCTCCCTACGCGGATTTTCGGGCTTTCAGACTACTCGCTACCGTAGTCGCTCTTAGTGCTACGTCATCTTCAAACCCCGTGTAGCTGCTGCTCTCCCTGGTGCGTTCTACAAACATGCTGAAGGGTGCTTTTTGCGTCGCTTCAGACGCTGACAGCCACTGTCCAAACGTCTGTATTTTACGAGTTCGGAGTGAGAACGGGTTGTAAGTTGACTTTCCAAACCAAAAAAAGAACAATACATAATCTGTGAAAAACAGACTTATTGCAATTCTAAACACATTTTTATGGTTTCTACAAACCGTTTATATGCTCACACATTATCACCTTTACCTTACAGTTCAGAAGGTTCCTGAGGACGCCCATGGTAAATACTGCTCTGCTCTGCTCCATCATCATCACTTTGACTGAATGTGAATGTGGTGAAGACTGCTCTCACAGAAACAGTTAACTCAACTTAAAACAAACAACTCAAATGAAAGTGAAATGCATGCACAATATATTGAGAATCCCAGTCAATTGCTGCTGTAGTAACCAGCTGTACATTGCATGAGACACTTAACTACACAGCAGTCTTCATTGTAAGCTTTTACGAACACTCCTCACCGCAACTTCCATCCACTTACATTGAACTGCATGCACGTTGTTTTCCTCTTTATTCGTTTAACTGTGTCTCTGTGTTGTTTACCTCTAGCGTGCAATGTTCTCTACATAAACTCGGTGGACATGGAGTCTCTCACGGGCCCTCAGGCCATCGCCAAGGCGATCGGTCAGACACTAGCGGCCAACCCTCTGCCTGCCGCGACCACCGTTCACTTCAAAGTGTCCACTCAAGGCATCACGCTCACCGACAGTCAGAGGAAGTGAGTCCACACGCATGAACCTGCACTCCTGACTTTTCCTTGAGATTGTGGGAACATTCTCCCACATTTAAACTCTATTAGAAAATAAGAATTTAGGACTAGCAACTGGCAAAAATATAGCCTGAAAAATTATTAAACCTAGTGCAATGATTACCATGATGGTAAAAACATCAAATCAGCGGAAAAGATTGCAAAAAAAAAAAAAAGTCTTACTTTGGCGACCCCAAGTGGTGATTTTGAAGAAGACGCTGTAGCAGGCAGCCAAACTGAAAGCATCAATGTGCACTTAGGCCGGCTTCACACTGGCTGCGTGGCGTGAGCGTGGCGTTTCTGTTGCGTGTCAGTTGCGTGGCGGCTGCGTGGGTTTTTCTATGTCTTTACACACCAGAAACGTGTCTGACGCGGCGCTGCTGCTGCTAGCCTTGTCTGGACACATGGATGTTTCCCATTGATAAAATGAAATACCATGTTAAACATAAATATATACTGATTTGATTACAGCAAAGACAACGTCGGCAGTATTGACGGCAAAATAGGCTGCAGAATATTTTTTAATTACATTTATATCTGCATTTATGTCAAAACCTATAGACTTTCAAACATCAACATGTCATTTATTAATATGTATTCATGTCAAAATGACATATACACATCTTTTTGTATTCTATTTTGCCTGGAAACACTTCCAACACGCTTGCGTGTCCCGTGAAAAATAGGCGTGGGTCCTATTTCTAGCATGCACGCGTTTTCACCGCAGCTCGAGCCGCACCTGAGACGTGCGTGTCACACAGGCAGTGTGCAAGCTCTAACCTGTTAACACGGGAGCCGAAATAAAAACGGACACGCCACGCAGCTGACACGCTCACGCCACACAGGCAAGGTGAAGCCGGCCTTAGTCTCGCTTTGCCAGACCTTCCTCCACTGCGGAGGAGGGTCTGGCGAGTCCACACAGCATACCTGGACGGGAGAAAAATGTGCTCTGGTTTATTGGCATTTCTTTAAACCAATCACAATCGTCTTGGGCGGTGCAAAGCGCCGAACGGAGCCATGGTTGCCGCTGCATAACAGCCTCGGGAAGGAACCTGTTTTGGTGGAATGTGTACGTTCAAAGTTTGTTTCATTCGTGCAACAGAAAACTCTGATTGGACAGATAGTCTAGCTAGCTGTCTGGATTTACCCTGCAGAGATCTGAGGAGCAGGTAACCATAGTCCTCAGAAATCCACCAGAGTTTAGAACGCCAACACAAAGAAAGCGGAAGGTGACGGACATCCGGACTGAATGAAGGACATCTGGCGGAATTTCCTGAGGCAACGAAGCAATCCCAGAAGTGGAACGTCGTGGATATAGACTAATGTGCACTTAGATTGTCTCAACAAAACTGTATGCCATCAGAGTAACTGAAAACATGCTTCAGTCATGTGAAAATCGTACAAATGGTGGCTTAATAGATAGACTTCTGATAACTTGTGTGTGTGTTCTTCATTTCTCTTGCTGCAGACTTTTCTTCAGACGACACTATCCCATCAACACGGTAACCTACTGTGACATTGATCCCCAGGACAGAAAGTAAGAAACTTCAAGACCTGTTTTCTTCTCCCAATATCTAATAACTGATTGTTTCATTCAAAAATAAATTCTTGTTTTCTTCCCATAGGTGGGGCAAAGAAGGCGGTGGTTCAGTGAAGTACGTTTAAATACTTTATTTATTTTTTTTCAGGTTATTGTGTTGCCAGAATTTCAGACAAAATACTAACTGCGATGTATTTTTCTCAATCCAACCAGGCTTTTTGGATTCGTGGCAAGGAAACAAGGAAGCACAACAGACAATGTCAGCCACCTGTTCGCTGAGCTGGACCCAGATCAGCCCGCCTCCGCCATCGTCAGCTTTGCCTCCAAAATGATGAAGCGGTGAAACCCCTAACGTCCAAATGGCAGCGGGCCATTTTGAAATCTTCCTTCGTCATTGGTGTCTTTTTTTCGCCAGGACTCGATGATGTCCTTTTTTTTTCTTCTTCTGTTTCCTGTTGGTTTTGTTCTTTTGTTTCCCTTCTCTCTCTTTTTCTCTCTGCCTTGCTGGTTTGTCTTGACTTTGGTCTTTTTTGGAAGCGTCTCTATTTAAAGGAGTTGGCGTGGATCCAGAGTGGCGCTAGAGGATGTGTGGTGTGGAGCTGCGAACGTGACAAACATAAAGGCAATTTGAAGGGAGAAAATGTACTAACAGGGGAACCTGTGGAAGAAAATGCTAGCTAAAGACTAAAGGAACAATGCTAAGTTCGGTCGAGGAACATGTAAGGACTCGTACGTTTCAGGGTTTTCTGTTTGTCGGTTTTTTTTTGTTGATTGATTTACCAAAGGTAGTTGCAATACAAGTACAAGAATGATGTAGCTAATAAGCCATTATTATTTCCTCTTTTTAAAAGATGAAGTGTTGCTCCAGAAAAAAAAAAAAAAAAATGAAAAGAAATACGGCTTCTTCTTGAACTTGTCTTCAGGAAAAAAGTTGGCCTTGATGGCTTTTAGCAAAACAGTGTCTGAAGACCTTATGCATGTTAGCTTGATCTTTAAGCTTGGTTCTTCTACCTTCCACAAAAAAAAAAATCATTGTGAAATCCTTAGAGTGGTCATTTCCGGGTCTGTTGTGTGTTGGAAAGGGCTCTGCAGTGAAACGTCGACTGATCTAAACTGCGCATAGCAAACCAGACTTTTAAAAAAAAAAAAGCCACGCTAAGGTCACTGCACTTTGTGTCAGTGCACACTTGCATCACCTCGGCCTCCGGTGGTCCAAGCCTGAGCTCTCTCTCTCTCTCTCTCTCAAACATATTGGATTCCTAGAATCAGCAAGCTCCTGATCGCATGACAAGACGGAGAGAGGAAGACTGTTCACTGTCCACGAGATGGCGCCACTCATTCAGGCTTGGACCCAAAGTCACATAGACTTGCCCATCACCAACTGCTTGCAGTAGTGGATCTGTTCATAGACGCTGCCACTGAAACACACTGGAAATCACCAGGGACTGGCCCGATGACCTGGACCTATGCACTGTTCTTTATGCATGTTGTTGTCCCGAATTGCATCCTCCCTCATAGCTACGTTCAACATCACTGAAAACATTCTATGCTGTGTGCTAAACATGACTTTAAAACCTTTAGACAAGTACACTGAGGTTGTATGACTTGTCAAAGACTGCATGAAATAGACAACATTTTTGTACTCTTCTATGAGTCCCGAAAAGAAGTAGACAACCCATTGTTGAAGTAGTCACATGATGGTGAGATGCTATATTTTTACTTATTCTTTCTTTATTTTTGGTCCATTTGAGCCAGGGTTACCTTTCACTGTATCAAGGACAGTCCGGTCTTTGTTTTTTCCTTCCACAGTGTCTTTAAAATTTAAATTTAGATACCTTTTAGGGCAAAGAAGAAGAAGAAAAAAAACAAGGAGTTTCCACACTGTGCGCAAATGCCTGCTTGTTGAACACATGCTCAACCATTCACAATAAGCTAAGGAAAATCGATATTGATATAAATGTACATAGATATACTACTTTGAAAGGTGACATAGCGAAAAAGTATTTATTTTTGTTGCTTTGGTCCCTCATGATTACTCATATATACATATATTGTACAGTCTAGATAAAGAAGATTACCTAATGGGTTGAGAGAAGAAAAAAAAAAAAAGATATACTTATTTTGGCTAATGATTTCAAGGTCTGACGATTTTGAAATGTGTTTGAATATATGGTGTACATTACTTTGTACATGTTTTTTCGCCTCGTCATGTTTTTCTTTTCTTTTTTTGCGTTGTCTCAGAACGAGGTAGGGCATGAATGAGATAGAAGCGTCTGATTTGCATGGACAGAAGCATTTTGAGTGCGTTTCAACAGCAGAAACGCGCTCATAGAAGCAAATGCGTTGTAGCTGATCGCAAGATCTTTTAGAAAAGGGAAGCACGAAAAAGTTCAGAAGCCAACCTCAAATGCAATATGAATACAGCTGTATGCACCCCATAGTTAAAAAATATGATTTTGCCAAAGATTCAAACAATTTACATCTATGCCGACTGGCTGCATGTTGCTCTTTTACATTCAACTGCTACTCAGTTTCCATTTTTTTTTGTGTTCCACACTTGACACACCTCGCTCAGCTTTAGCAGCAAATTTAAGGAAGTTCAACCCGCCAGGACACACGGTGTGTTATATTGGTCATATACAGTAAGTAGGGCAGGGGCCCTTGGGTTTACACAGCGAGACATTCAGCTGCAGATGACGAAAGCATGGACTTTTTATTACGAATTTGTTTTTACTGGTGTCTCAACGCACCAAAAATGTGTCCACCTCCATCGCCTGTTCAAGAGAGAAAAAAGGTCTGCTAGTGCCCTAGTTAGAAGTGTGTACACAAAGCACTTACATTCACAATACCAAAAGAAAATTCCATATGGGTGTCATTGCTGGAGGTAAATGAAGTTGGACGTGTCTCACCTTGATGCTAAAGCTCCATAGCTGCAGCTTCGTCAGACTGCCAAAGGTGTCTTCTCCGGGCCCCCTCGAAAGTCACTGATTTATTTATTCTTATTTATTCTTTTTCTTATTTTTTCCTTAAGGTCACTGCACTTTGTGTCAGTGCACACTTGCATCACCTCGGCCTCCGGTGGTCCAAGCCTGAGCTCTCTCTCTCTCTCTCAAACATATTGGATTCCTAGAATCAGCAAGCTCCTGATCGCATGACAAGACGGAGAGAGGAAGACTGTTCACTGTCCACGAGATGGCGCCACTCATTCAGGCTTGGACCCAAAGTCACATAGACTTGCCCATCACCAACTGCTTGCAGTAGTGGATCTGTTCATAGACGCTGCCACTGAAACACACTGGAAATCACCAGGGACTGGCCCGATGACCTGGACCTATGCACTGTTCTTTATGCATGTTGTTGTCCCGAATTGCATCCTCCCTCATAGCTACGTTCAACATCACTGAAAACATTCTATGCTGTGTGCTAAACATGACTTTAAAACCTTTAGACAAGTACACTGAGGTTGTATGACTTGTCAAAGACTGCATGAAATAGACAACATTTTTGTACTCTTCTATGAGTCCCGAAAAGAAGTAGACAACCCATTGTTGAAGTAGTCACATGATGGTGAGATGCTATATTTTTACTTATTCTTTCTTTATTTTTGGTCCATTTGAGCCAGGGTTACCTTTCACTGTATCAAGGACAGTCCGGTCTTTGTTTTTTCCTTCCACAGTGTCTTTAAAATTTAAATTTAGATACCTTTTAGGGCAAAGAAGAAAGAAAAAAACAAGGAGTTTCCACACTGTGCGCAAATGCCTGCTTGTTGAACACATGCTCAACCATTCACAATAAGCTAAGGAAAATCGATATTGATATAAATGTACATAGATATACTACTTTGAAAGGTGACATAGCGAAAAAGTATTTATTTTTGTTGCTTTGGTCCCTCATGATTACTCATATATACATATATTGTACAGTCTAGATAAAGAAGATTACCTAATGGGTTGAGAGAAGAAAAAAAAAAAAGATATACTTATTTTGGCTAATGATTTCAAGGTCTGACGATTTTGAAATGTGTTTGAATATATGGTGTACATTACTTTGTACATGTTTTTTCGCCTCGTCATGTTTTTCTTTTCTTTTATTGCGTTGTCTCAGAACGAGGTAGGGCATGAATGAGATAGAAGCGTCTGATTTGCATGGACAGAAGCATTTTGAGTGCGTTTCAACAGCAGAAACGCGCTCATAGAAGCAAATGCGTTGTAGCTGATCGCAAGATCTTTTAGAAAAGGGAAGCACGAAAAAGTTCAGAAGCCAACCTCAAATGCAATATGAATACAGCTGTATGCACCCCATAGTTAAAAAGTATGATTTTGCCAAAGATTCAAACAATTTACATCTATGCCGACTGGCTGCATGTCGCTCTTTTACGTTCAACTGCTACTCAGTTTCCATTTTTTTTTGTGTTCCACACTTGACACACCTCGCTCAGCTTTAGCAGCCAGGACACACGGTGTGTTATATTGGTCATATACAGTAAGTAGGGCAGGGGCCCTTTGGTTTACACAGCGAGACATTCAGCTGCAGATGACGAAAGCATGGACTTTTTATTACGAATTTGTTTTTACTGGTGTCTCAACGCACCAAAAATGTGTCCACCTCCATCGCCTGTTCAAGAGAGAAAAAAGGTCTGCTAGTGCCCTAGTTAGAAGTGTGTACACAAAGCACTTACATTCACAATACCAAAAGAAAATTCCATATGGGTGTCATTGCTGGAGGTAAACGAAGTTGGACGTGTCTCACCTTGATGCTAAAGCTCCATAGCTGCAGCTTCGTCAGACTGCCAAAGGTGTCTTCTCCGGGCCCCCTCGAAAGTCACTGATTTATTTATTCTTATTTATTCTTTTTCTTATTTTTCCTGATATGTTTAAAAAAAAAAAAAAAAAAAAAAAAAACTTGTTACATTGTCGCATCATCACATTTTTGCAGTTATAAAGGTCAGTGTCAACAACGAATGGGAGGAGTGTGGCGCTTGATTGAGAGCAAAGAGGTACAGTGCACTTAAACTGAGCTTTATGCCATTTGTAGTCATTTGGAAGGAAAATAAAAAAAACAAAGAAATGTTCTCTACATTCAAAAACAAAAGCAAAACAAAAAAATGAAATTGCATTTTACCTGTTGGCTTTGAGTCAAGAGTTACCTTGTTTCAGTGAAAAATAATTGATTTCTGTGACCCCCCTATGTACAGATGGGACTTGTTGTATGAATGTACAAAAGGGTCTCAGATTTTGTTTGCGCTTATCATTTACATTATATTGTCATGGCTTACCTGTTCCTATGGAGAGAAAAAAAAAAAACATTAAAGCAATACAAATCAGTTACATTAAAGCTATGTGGGTGTTCATTTGGTTTTTGTGACTCGATAAATGGGTTTTATAACAATCTTGAATTATGATTTTACTGCCAAGAGTATGCTAGATTATTTCTACGATTTCCTTCTATCCTTTCTCAAACCTCAGTCCTTCTTGTTTTCGGCGTCTCCGTCAGGTGTGCAGAAATCACCTCGTTAGGTTTAATGTGTGACACCTTGGGGAAGTTTATTTCAAGAGTTGCTGCCTCTCAACATGCTGTGCTCATGGTGACTGTCCTGTGAAAGTCCTTCAGATATGTAGAATGTGGCATACGATAAAAAGCAAGATTTTGGCCACAGTTACGTAAGCAAAACCCCTTGTTCAAAATCCAAACCTTCTCATATGAAACAACTCTGCACCGAAGGCACATGTGACTGTTGGTTTACCCGCTGCCTTTTGAAGTGAATTTATTCATTTTGAAGTGGAAGACAAATGTTTCTCATCTTGCAGCTGTTCTTGCAGGCGTTTATTAAAGGTCCTATGACATGCTGCTTTTTGGATGCTTTTATATAGGCCTTAGTGGTCCCCTAATACTGTATCTGAAGTCTCTTTTATATAGACCTTAGTGGTCCCCTAATACTGTATCTGAAGTCTCTTTCCCGAAATTCAGCCTTGGTGCAGAATTACAGCCACTAGAGCCAGTCCCACAATGAGCTTTCCTTTGGACGTACCATTTCTGTGTCTGTAGCTTTAAATGCTATTGAGGAGGAGAGGGGGGGCAAGGTGGAGGGTGGGGTGCGGCCTTGACCAACTGCCACTTTGCTTGTTTTCAAGCCATGATGTCTCTCTCTTTTTCATGGGGGCCAAATTCTCTGGGTGGGCAAAGCAGAGAAAGGGGAGGTAACCTTCCTCCTTATGACCTCATAAGGAGGAAGATTCCAGATCGGCCCATCTGAGCTTTCATTTTCTCAAAGGCAGAGCAGGATACCCAGGGCTCGGTTCACACCTATCGCCATTTCTAGCCACTTGGGGACCATAGGCAGGCTGGAGGAACTCATATTAATGTTAAAAAACTTCATAAAGTGAAATTGTCATGCCATGGGACCTTTAAGTAATGGAAATGCTGGTAACATACTATATCAGCGATCTGTCATTGAAAATGTAATGTTTGGCAGTGCACCAATGGGAAAAACATGCAGATTTAAAAAACAGACAAACATTTATTGGTCTAAGTTTAAGTCTGTTTGCCTTTAAGCATCTCAAATGCTACAAACTGTATAAAACAGGCTACAGATCAGTTTATCTATTTCTCTTTTGTATTCTATAGAGTTTGTTCAGGGTGGAACATGTGCACAGTCTCAGAAAAAACTTTTATTGTGGGCATCCCTACTAATGTATTTTTTATTTTCTATTTTTTTATTTAGTTATTTTGTTCTTTTTTCAGCTTTTTATTAGTTATCAATTTAATCATACAAGCACAAACAAATTGATAACAGGTGTGTGTGTGTGTGTGTGTGTGTGTGTGTGTGTGTGTGTGTGTGGGTGTGTGTGTGTGTGTGTGGGTGTGTGTGTGTGGGTGTGTGTGTGACCGAGTCACTGATTGAGCCACCTGGGGAAATTCAGAGTCAACAAGGCAGCTCTCCAAGCAGTAGTCTGTTTGCGTGTTCGGTGTTTGATTCCAAGTTTAAGCCCCCTGAGACCGACGAGAGTCAGAGGCATAAGAGACGGACACAAGCAATAAAGAAATATAATCAAAACTCTGTGAGGTTCTCACGGCTGCAGACAGTGTTCAAACTCCCAAATATGCATGACTGCATACGCACTGTCGTTCCCTGCTTCGCCGTGGCATATTATGAGCTCTGGGAGGTACTGTACACTCTCACCAAGTGCATCATGGCTCTCTTGGCGCGGTTGTGGCTTAGTTCCTACTGCATATACATTCCCACTCAAAACAGACAGATCTCAAGTTAACAGGCTGGGGATGGAAGGCATGTGATTTGATTTGATTCGACACCTTTATTTGAACAAGGAAATCCCATAGACAGAAAAGTTTTCTTTTACAAGAGATCCCCTGTGTGCAGAATAGTTTTTTTTTTATTTCAATAACATGAAACGGAGAGAAAACAAAGCAAACTCGAAAAATAGCATCAGTCAAGGCAATAAAAACACAGCGAAAGTTCAAGCGTCAGATCAGCGGCACGGCGGTTAGCGTCCACCCTGATACCGGGTGGCTTGGTGTTCGATCGGCAGCCAATTCACCGAATTAAAAATCAGGACCATATGCTTCTCTGCTTTGAAAACGTCCTCAGTGGAGGATGGCTGGGAGGTAACCCGCTGGGTTGGAATGAGATCTTGTCTAAAGTTTGGTGCGCTGAAGGTGTTTTATGCCAAAGAACATGCGGCAAGGAGTATCAAAAGTTTGTGGCCTGTGATCTGAAATATACTTGACGAAGCACTTTCCTCGTCAACTAAAGCAAGCATTTCTTCAGAGTCTTCAGTTCCAACAGATCTGAGCGATAAAACCTTCCAATTTTAAGGAGTGAAACAGCAGTGGACAGGCAGGGGAGCAAGTCATTAGGATACATCATCTGGGAACCATGAATGTCTGTACAAAATGTTGCCAATCCATCGGGTAGATGTCAAGATATTTTCAGAGAAGGTTTAGAACAGAGACGCCCTAACTCAGAATAATTCCCTGTATCTGTGTGACGTGGGTTTCACAACTGCCATGGCTCTTCAGGAGACTATCGGCAGATCCTGAGTTAAGATCCTAAGTCAACGTGAACGCAGAGTATGACCGATTCTTTTGCCCCATAGTTACCAAAGTAAATATTGGAACCATCTTTCTGACATTCTGATACTAAAATGGCATTTTTCAAATCAGGGGAAAATTAACTTTGTTGGAGACCTGTTTCTGTCCAACGCATTCTCATGAATGGAACAGGCTGTTCTGTCCAAGCAACAAACTCTCGCGAGATCTGACAACACAGATATATGTTAAAGTCAACTAACGTTCGCAAACGTCACAAACATTGCAATGCTAACTACAGACGGGGCTCTCAAGCGCATTTCAATTAGTTAACACGCTCACACGCCACACCTTGTATTTCTCACGCTGATGAAGGCACAAATGCACTGAAAGCAATAATTGACGCGTCTCATTTGATGCTTCTATGACACACTGCATGCATCAGTTTAGAATTGCCAACGTCACAAAACCAGCGTTGTTTTAGAACGGGTCGCCATTTAGGCAAAAGTAATATACTACCCCTATCAGTGGTTGCTTGAGACTTTCTCCCTTGACGGACAGAGTCGTAAAACTATATGTGCGCACACTAGAGAGAATTAGACGTTGGAAGTAGGGGTGCAGGGGGTGCTATCATAAAGTCTAATGATTCCTATTACAAAAGTTTTGATCAGTCAGGAGTAGGCGTGTTTTAATATATAAATACAAACTGCGTGGGCACACACAAGAAGCCCAATTCTCCTTTACAATACTTCACAACATTTACAATATGGGAGGCAAACTCATTAAAATATGCAATCATAAAGATCAGTGTATATGATGGAATGGTGGCATTAAAATGTGAATTATTTGGGGGGCATGCCCCCGGCTAATTTGAGGATAGTAAAAGTAAATTCAGATTTTCTTTCCCTTAGAAGTGATATCAGTGTTGAAACTACAAACACCCCTTTTCCGCCATTTTTATGCAACATATGGCAAAAACATGAACCAAAGTGCGCAGTTGAAATGTGTACAGTCTGTGAGAGGCATCTCACCCAGGTATGACCTTCCACACACACTCTGTCGTTTTGGATAAACCTGACCCCTGCACATGCAGATTCCACTGGACTGGGAAATAAGGGGACATTCCCACTCTGCTCTTATCAAATGGAAAAATCAACCTGCTTGTTTTGGTTTGCACTCCACCTCCTCCATGTTTAGTTTTTTTTACCACCCAAAGAGGACTTTTTGTTTTCTTCCATAGAAAACAAATTGCATGAGAGTGATAGGTTTAATCTTCTGTAGCTGCTTACAAAAGAACAGCAACAGGTGCTTATTGCAAGTGACGCTAAATACATAATTGCCTTTTTGCTGACCCCAAACATTCATGACATGATGAAATTGTCAGGCTGGTGATGAATCTTTTAGGAAATGATTAATAGCTCATCAGTGATCTTCTCTTTTTCAAGTGTTGGTTCTGCCAGTGGTAATCTTCTCAGGAGAAGCTCTGATTTAGCCCACTTGCTGCCGAAAACACTCCTAACCCCTGTCATATCTGCAGTTTGAATGATTCACAGAGGATTTCCTTAAGCTAAAAGTGCAGGCTAATTAGGGGTGAAACCGTACACTGGGCTTCTCCTCACACCCACATGCTGGTCAGAAAGAGGCCGGCAGGCACTCAGCTCTGAAACGGGCCAGCTGTTCTCCCGCCAAAGTTGCAGAACAGGCCCTGCTAGACTCTCGCCATGTCTGTACAACAGCTCACTGACTCCCTAACTTCACGCTCGTGTGAAATCTCTCCGGAACAACGATCGTGCATCAGAGCGCTAATCAGTGCTCATATCTGCCACACTGACGTAGGCTACATATTTAGAGTCATGTGAGGATTCAAATCCAATTCAGCTTTTAGAGGGTCAACTTTCTGAGACTGAGTGGAGACTGTGAGGCATCTCAGTCAAGCATATACTTAGATTTGAAAGGAAACAAGCCGGTTTCTTCCGCAAGTATCAGAAGGATGGATGTTTCCTCTTGTCTCTGCCACAAAAAATATATGCAGACGTCGTGCTGATTTTGTGGTTTTAGAAACACGTTCTGTTTTGACAAGGCATACTGTATTTTATGATTGGCGAAGTTAATTTTGAGGGAAAAGTTCAACATTTCGACAGCCTAGGGTTAGCTTAGCTTAGCATATAGACTTAGTGCAGCACCCTCATAATAACCACAGCTGGGTGGATTTTACTGCCTTTGCACAGAACCAGCTGTTTCCCTCTATTTCAAGTGTTTGTGATAAACTAAGCTAACTGGCTCCAGCTTTAGATTTAGCGTACAGATGCTAGTGGTAATAGCACATTATATTTGAAAGAAAACCAGTCCATCCTCACCCAGAAATTCTAATTCTAATTCTAATTAATCGATTATGCAAGCAGCTCATAAAGACTCAGAATAGCATTTCTTGTTAGGCAGTGAACATTCGTGGCTGTAGTAATTATCGCGAGAGCATACCCTGAAATGAGATGACAAAGTATGTGAGCCCCAAATTCCGTAAAAGGAGGTACGTTACGGTGGTGGATGGGTTCAAACAAACCCAGGACTTTCACTCAGAAGACCGGGGTTTGCGTCCCATGTGAAAGCAAGGCAAGGCAAGGCAGCTTTATTTGTATAGCACATTTCAGCAACAGGTCAATTCAAAGTGCTTTACATAAGACATTAAAGAGCAGTTAAAAACAATTAAAAATATAAAAACAGATAAAATACGAGAATAAAAGTTACAGTGCAGTTTTCTGGGAGTTTGTTCCAGATATGTGGTGCATAAAAAATGAACGCTGCTTTCCCCTGTTTAGTTCTGACTGTGGACAGAAAGCAGACGTGTCTTAGACAACCTGAGAGGTCTGGGTGGTTCATAATGTAGCAGCAGATCAGAAATGTATTTTGGCCCCAAACCATTTAGTGCTTTATAAGCCAACAGAAGTATTTTGAATCAATTCTTTGAGGAACAGGAAGCCAGTGTAAAGACTTCAGAAGTGGGCTGATGTGATCCACTTTCTTGGTCTTAGTTAGTTCTGAATCAGCTGTCTGATTGATTTTTTAGGGAGACCTGTAAAGACACCGTTACAGTAGTCGAGTCTACTGAAGATAAAAGCATGAACAAGTTTTTCCAAATCCTGCTGAGACCTGAGAGTCCTTTAACCCTTGATATATTGTTAAGGTGATAATAGGCTGACTTTGTAATTGTCTTAATGTGACTGTTGAAATTCAGGTCTGAGTCCATGACTACATCAAAATTTCTGTCTTTGTCCGCTGTTTATAACATTGTCTATTGAAACCGAGCGCTCACTTTTAATCGTTCCTCTTTTTGCTCCAAAAACAACCACCTCAGTTTTTTCTTCATTTAATTTAAGAAAGTTCTGGCACATCCAGTCGTTAATTTCTTCAATGCACTTACTCAGTTTTTGTAATGGACTATAGTCCCCTGACGAAGGGTATGTAAATTTGTGTGTCGCATGCATAACTATGGTAATTTATTTTGTTGTTTTCCACAATCTGATCCAGTGGAAGCCTGTAGATGCTAAACAGAAAAGGCCCCAGAATGGCGCCTTGGGGAACTCCGCACGTCATATTTGACTGTTCAGATGCGTAATTACCTATAGACACAAAGTAGTCCCTATTCTTTAAGTAAGATTCAAACCAGTTTAGTACTGTGCCAGAAAGTCCAACCCAGTTTTTCAATCGGTCTAGTAATTCTAAAAGCAAAAGTCAACTGTCATTTTAATCAACAGAGTTTTACGAACCTTAGTCCGTGTCGCAATGACGTCTATGATGTCACATTACGTCATCATTTTAGTGATTTTAGTAATATTAGTTGTCCATGATGTTCCACTTTCCAGGATTGCACTGTGTTTAAATTATGCCGGATGTCACTCTTTTCGGCCGGATGTCCGTTACCTTTCGCTTTATTTGTGTTGTAATTTTAAACTCTGGTCGATTTATGAGGACTATGGTTAACTCCTCCTCAGATATCTATCTATATATATATATATATATATATATATATATATATATATATTTGGAGCGGACTTTCGGACTTTTCAGTTTGATCCAAACCAAAATTACAGGTGTGAAACCTCCCCCGGACCATGGTCCAGATCAAAAGACCAAATTTTGGTCTGATAAAAAGAGGTGGTCTCGGTCCGGACCATGGTCCGGTTCGTTTATAGTGTGAAAGCATTTTTTGGATGGTTCGGACTTTCGGACCAAATACAAGAAGCTCTGGCAGGCTCTCCTTGTGTTACAAGACCAGGGAAGCTCCTTTAAAGAATAGCTCAGTGCTTAGTGTGTAGGCTACATGAGAGAGTGTGTGACGGTGAATGCGCTCAGAGCAGACAGCTGTCGGCTATCAGAGCTGAGAATACATCAGCAGTTTATTTGTTAAGTGGTAGTAAATGTACAGTGTAGGTTTCCGTTTGTCTCTGAATAAATTCTCCAGAAAGTAAGTTCCCGTGTCTTGCTTCTCAACATCACAACAAAACAAAAAGAGCTGCGGCAGTAGGGGAGAGCATCAGTCAGCTGAAAAAACTCCGACACAGAGAGAGGATACGAGAGGATGAGGAAGCCCGTCTACAAACCAATCAATTATAAGTATCTGGAGACGCAGCTCACGTATGTGATGACGGCAGGACATAGTTTTGTCACGTATAGATCTTTAGTGCGCTTGCATAACTGAATTGTGAAACCAAAACTTACCGGATCAAATGTATACAATGTAACAAAAACATGAACCTTGGTCCGGACGTTGGTTCGGACTTTCATGTGTGAAAACGCCCTAAAACAACCACGTACACATGTTCCTTCCCGAGGATAACTTGCAGCGTCACAATGGCTCCGCTCCGTGCTTAGCAATGCCCAAGACGATTGTGATTGTTTTAAAGAAATGCCAATAAACGAGAGCACGTTTTTCTCCTATTCTGGATTGCTGTGTGGACTAGCCGGACCCTCCTCCGCAGCACTATGGAGGTAAGTCTGGCAATGCAAGACTAGTTTTACGTGACTCATTTTCAACCAGTCCCTGATGTTTTACTAACCCTAACTATTTTGTTGCCTAAACTTTACTAGTTCTGTTTCACAACTTTAACTACGTGTTTAAAACTGTGCGGTCACGTGATTACAGTCACATGATTAAACCACCACCATGCGGCAGTAAAAAGAATGGTCAATGTGCTGTTTTGGAAGACTTTGGAAATAAATGTAATACTCCCAAACTTGAGTCATGTCGTGGCGTAAGTGTTTCATTTTACGACGTGGCCCTTGAGAAGCCTCAGGGCTTTGGGAAGGGCCTGTCCTCGGCCAGCTTTGATGAGCCACAATGTATGGAGTTACCTGCATAATTTGTTTCAGATGCTTTTATTAAATTCTTTCCTTTGGTGATATTATTAATGTGACATGTATATGCAAGGCGCCTTTTTGTCTCCACATCTGAGATCTTATTTCTGGAAATCTTTCCAAAGCAGAGAGAAGGAAAAGAAACCTTTAACTTGAAGATTCATCTGGATGGAAAAGTGCCTTCTGAGGCGAACATGTGCTCCCAGAGCAGGAGTGATTTCTTCTCGATGGTTGCCCAGCATCAAAATGTTGAGTGTACCAGACAGACACACACAAGTGGTTTAAAATCTTGGATCGATGCAACACGGTCCGTGTTTTCCAAAGTTCATAATTTCTTTTCTTTGAATGGGTTTTGCCTTTTTTCCTAAAAAGGCAATGCTAATTACCAGACTGAATGAACATGACCACCACCATTTATTTCTCGTGTTTAAGGCAGCACCGATTCCATTACACAGACATTATTTAGTCTATAAATTCTGCCAATGGCAATAAAAATCGAGACGATCTCCTCCATGGTGGAACTTACACCCCTTGACACATTCATTCAGGGATGAAGCTGCCAGAAAACTGCAAAAAGTGTCTATCGTAACACGCCTTTTTATCTCCTCTTCAGTATTAAATCATATTTTTTCCAAAGCTTGGATGACTATTCAGCTTTTTTCCATTTCACATCGATTTGTTTAAAGAATCAGACGGACAAGCATGCACATTCACGCACCCTGTATACTGTTAATTCCTTGTAAATTTGTCAGAGTCTGACATAGCAAGAATTCTTTCAGGATAGTAGGAGTTCTGCATTAACAGGATATTCTATATATGATACTGTGATTATTCAGTATGGTATGTGCTCTCTTTTATTCATATTCTCTTTCTTTTTCACCGTGTTCTGTTCTGCTGTATGTTTAATTTCCATCTGCAGTGAGAGAGTTTCCACAAAGGTGCTTTAAAAAAGATTTTTTTTTAATAATGAAAAGATGCTAATGAGTTGCATTATGTCAGTTGGAGGATCCAACATTTCTATTGTTTAACCCCTACTAAGTCGATATCCCCAGGATTGTTCAGAAGATGCCGGAAATTCCGCCGGATGTCCGTTACCTTCCGCTTTCTTTGTGTTGGCATTTTAAACTCCGGTGGATTTATGAGAACTATGGTTAACTGCTCCTCAGATCTCTGCAGGGTAAATCCAGACAGCTCGCCAGACCCTCCTCCGCAGCGCTGTAGAGGAAGGTCTGGCAATGCGAGACTACCACTACTAGACACTAAAGGTCAGATTATCTCGGCCTCTCTGCTTCAATTTTAACCATTTATTTTTGGCTTTCTTGAATTCCCAGGTACAATACAGATCTTGACCTCAATCATGCTGCCCTAATAGACACTGCATTTTTATTATTCCATTTAGTTTACCTCTCCCTTATGAAGAAACTGTCAAAGCTAAGTTGTCTGACTAACGGTATATCAGCGTTAATAATATTCTCATTGTACAGTTTTGTCATTTTAAAACTTGTCTTATTACTTCTTTTCTTTCTAGTTCTATGTTCTTACTTTTCTTTATTTTACGTCTGTGTACTTAAGTATTGTTCAATATACGGCATTCAGACAGCTGCATTTCATTGTACAGTGCAACTTGTTTTGTGTGATATGAGAAAATCATTTTGAATCTTGAATTGGCTATTCGTGTGCAGTGAAGACACAAAACCCACTAGCAACAGATTTCGAAAGCCAGGAATCTCAGCAGCTGGCAAAGTAATCAGTGAATCAGTGGCACTGGTCATCAGCCCTGTCAATCCCACAAAGATGCAAACTCCTACTGTAGTGTGGAAACAAACACACACACACACACACACACACACACACACACACACACACAAACACACACACAGGCCTGTGTTTGCTAGGTTCGACCACTTTAACTCCCCCAGTCTGCCTGGAAAACTGTGGTTAGAGGAAGCGACAAAAGCATAATTCACCCTTCTCTCAACACTGACTGTCAGAAGTACCCTCGAGCAAAATACTCAACCCACAACTGCGCCAGAGGAGCTGCTCAGCGGTCAGCAGCAGAAAACTGTGGTTTCACTTAGTGCCTCCCAGGTGTGATGCTGTGAAATTTTTCTTTATGAGCGGGGTGATGCAGAGAGGAGAGCGTGCCTGCTCAGCAAACATTTGCTGGATAAGTAAAGGTGAGAAAAATAAACATACATATCAGTCATTGGGGGAATATCTCCTGAGGTGCAACAAAAGGACTGTCTCGGCTCTCAACATACCACTGGACCTGAGCTAAACTCGCGGATTGCCTGAAGGGGGCTTACAATGTATTGTTGGCAAAATCCCTTCTCTCACCTTACCTGACAGGGAAAGAGAATACCTAGCAGCAGTGTCTGGAGATCAGGGATGACAGCATCTTTGGCCTCTGTCTGTGAACAAAAAGGTCACCGGTTCAACCCTAACAACAGCCAATGTTTGAAATCCCTCTCTTTGTCTCGAGGCAAAGTTCTGGTGCGAATTGACTTTGGATAAAATAATTCGCCTAGTATCGTCTTTCTGAGGTGGCCCTTATGTGGAAATAAAGCAAGCGTGAAGCAAAGAGATGAGATCCACAGGTTCAGTTACTGTTTGACTTTACATGACATGTGTTATTTAAGTCAGTGGTTCCCAACCCTTTTGAGTCCTTAATGAAGCCATGTGTTTTTGGCCCCTCAACACTGGTTATGTCTGCGATGTCTATGTCCAGTTGGCAAAAAAAGTCATTTTTCCTTCATCGATTGATTCCGTTGCATCATTTTTAGAGACCTGAGGATGTAAGTTTATTCAGGAATTCACAATGAAAACCAAAGATTAGAGAAAATCTATAAACAAATTTGCAGAAACATATCGCAGAAATATATATTCTTTGGACTTTGAACATGAACTTGTTTTAGGAGCAGCAAACTTCGGATTTCAAACCTTGACACAAAACAAACTGATAAGCCTAATTTTAATATTTCATCCTTGTACACATGTTGAATCTCTCAGCATTTCTTGCACAACTTCACCTTCTTCCAAGGTGCATGGAGAAAGGAAATACGTTGAATCGTACCATATCAGGAAACTTAAATGACAGTTGAGAAGAGGGTCAACTGTATTGAGATCCGTATGTAAGAAAGTTTTTTCAAAGCTAGACACGAAGCTATGGCACATTACAACAGATGTTATAGTTTATAGACATATCCAAAGCTACGATTACTATGTTTTTGGACATTCATTCACCAACTTATTTCCAGGCTACAGTCAGGGCTGTCCTCTTCCTCTATCATCTTACATTTTAATAGATCATTGCTGATGTTTCACAAAACATAATCTTGGATCATTATGTCTGCCTTGTTTTTATCCATTGAAAATGCTGCTTTAGCTGTGGAGGCTGACTGTGCTTCCTGCTCGATTATGTACTTGTTAAGGACCACATCTGCAACGCCACTTATTAATGCAAGTTGTTTGTAATATCAACAAAAGAGTTCCGGTATAAATACGGGAATCAGATATGGGTCACATGAAAAAGTTGGTATAAACATGAGGTCAACACAATCCGACATGGGTGAAAAATAACTCAGAGTTGAGTATCATGTCGTCCAAGTTTCCATGATGGGGTGAATTCATTGTGTGTAATTGTTACCAGTATGAACTATTTTCAACTCTGCTGTTAGTGTTTACTAGGGGTGGGGGGGAAAAAAATCGATACAGCATGGTATCGCGATATATTCCGTGGCAATATTGATACACAGATTACCATTTTGCAGCAATAAAATTGAACCGAGATGAACAAACAGAGAAATTTATGTTTTTAAATAAATCAGATGTTGACAATGTTAAAAAAATTGCAGGGGAATGTCTGAAATATACTTAATATCCAGTGAGCATCGTGGGAGGTGTAGGGAGGCGGAAAACCACAGGCCTCCCTGATGATATGAGCATGCTATGGCTGTTTTGTCTTCCCCTGAGCCTCCTGTAGAAAGAAACCGATGATGGAGTCTTTGATGACTGTTGCATGTTGTAGTCCACACACACACACACACACACACACACACACACACACACACACACACACACACACACACACACACACACACACACATATACATACCTTGGAAGGCCCTTCTTTTAGCCAGGATGGTAACAAAGTCATGTAAGTCCCAGCAGGATCCCATGTTTACAGTTTATGCATGTTTTGTTATGGAAAAACTTAACTTCTGGCTTTGAGTTTTGAGTTATGTTGTCAACTCGTACTTATTGTTTAAAAAAAAAAAGAAATGGCATATTTGCAAGTGCTTAGGCTGTTGTGGCAGCGGGTTACAATTACCCGCTTGGCGGTTTTAGGAGTGCTGCCCTTTCTAGTGTTGATGGAAGGTCAGAGGTTTCATGTGCACAGCAGCCAATGTGTCCTACTGAAGTGTCTTTGACTAAAACATTATTTAGATGAGTTCCATTTGTTAAAATGCAAAACGCATAATCAATAAAATCCTTGCACTCCTGTCCCTGCTCTGCTGCTTCTACTGTATATCGACTTGGAGCAGCTTCGTGCAACAGTTGCACTGACTGCACATCACACGCCTACTGTCCCGTAGTTGCACGAAGCCAAAACCATTTGACCTTTTTGCAACTGATTCATGTAGCAGCCAATCACAACGTCGATATCATGTTGTGTAGAGTGGAAATTTAAACCCACACAAAAGTTCATATATTTTCCTGAATGTTTATACTCAATATTTCTGAAACCGTAGGCTCAGGTTTTTGTTTAGGTTGACCTTCTGTGCTCTGAGTAAAAGACTTTAATTCAAAGTCAAGCAAGTGGACACAGCTGAACACTGTCTGATTTTCCTTGTAATTAGTTCCACATTACATAGCTCTTTCCAGGAAACTTTCTTTCCAGGTTCTTTATTTGGAAATCATTAGAATATAATGGGGCCTGTAAACTGCAGTGTTTCCAAACGTGTTACAAGCAAGTTTAACAGTTTGAAATGTTCCGTGTAATAGCAAAGTATCTTAAACTTCCTGCAGACATTAATCTAAATGTCTGGAACTGTCATCATATCCCACATGTTTAGCCATAAGAGTTTCCCCCACTCAGGGACAATCCTGAAACCCTTCTGGGATGCACAAATTCGCTGTTCACACAAAAACCAGCAGCAGTGCACTGCACCTCTGCCGTCACTCAAACAGCCCACTGGGTATCATCTCTCTCACACACCTCCACAGGCAGATCTCCCTCCACATCTTTCCATGAAAACAACACTGTTTAGCCTCATCCATCATTCTGACACTGAGTGTTTTCTCTTTGAATGTACAGGATGTCCTCTCCTCACAGTTTGCAGGTAATGTCAAAGGATAAATGGCTATTTACGATGTCTTTATGCACAGTACTGTGGGACGTTGTCGGGGGGCCCCTAGCTTTAGAGGTTCATACTGTAAATTACCGGTTTGGAAGAGCTTAACTAAAACTCTTTCTAGCTACAGTAAATAAGGGTGACTTGGTTGATTCGTTTTGATGGTTTCTACCTTCAGAAAAGCTTTAGCGTGTGAAAAAAATATATTTCAAGTACAATGAGTGGCATTAGCAAAGTACCACCTGATGGGGAAATCAAGTTTGATCATCACAGCTCAGTAGGTTTTTGACCTTGGAAGGGCTTCCTATAACAAAATGTAACATCTTGAGTGTAATGAATGCGATCCTCCCTCATCCTCCGGCGCTGTTTTGCAGGGTTGATATGGTGTTATGCATGTTTAAAAACTCACAACCTCCCACACAACCATCTGCTATCACGCCGTGTGTTGGAAAGTATTTATGACACCCTCGTGCAATCAGAGTCCTCTCATCCTGCAGAGGTTTGTTCAGACAACTTTTCTTGTTGCAGATTATGAAAGTTACAAAGTACAGTAGGGGATACAATAAAATCCCTTTTGCATGTCGCTTTCCTATCAGTTTTGTTGTCAAGAAGTGAAGATGAAAAGGGAACTATGATGCTGCAGCATGCATGATAACAAAGCTCCCCTCCTTCCTCTCTCTCTCTCTCTCGCTCTCTCTCTCTCTCTCTCTCTCTCTCTCTCTCTCTGATCTGCTGTAAGGGGATCTGTGGGCCTGGATTTGGCATGGCAGCTGTACAAGGCACCAAGCTTCCAAGCACACCGTATCTGTTTGCTTTGGATACTGGTGTTGCTGCGAACCTCCCGCAAGAGGATAATATTTCTTTGTAATTAATAGCAGCCTGTTCTGTATTTTGGCTGGGAAAGGAAGCTGGTTTGCAAACACAGAGAGAAGGAAACTTCACTTCCTTGCCTGCCGTGGTTGAGTTGGATCAGCTGGATGGAGGCAGCGGGGGAAAGCGTCAGGTTCAGGCCCCTGTGGCAGTGAGGATCTGCCCTGCTGAAGTGGTTGACAAACTAAGCATTAATGCAACGTGATACAGCACAAAGTGGCTCTGCGAAAAGATACTCTTCCAACAATCTTAATATTAACAAAGCCTGAAAGGTGTGAGGTTAAATTGCCTCTTGTATTTCCATCTCCTACCTTGTCTAATGTCAGCAGGTTCATTAACTTGGCTTGAGCTCTACATGAATTGGCATCAAGAAGAGTACAAGCAGCACATGCAGCATAATCCCCGAGAAATGCCACTGTCTAAAGCCATAATCCTGGAAGACTTTAAGACTCTCGCTTTGCGAATAATAACAAAAAGCTCTCTTAAGATATTAGTTGAGGCCTGAATGCAGACGTCTCACGTACATTTGGAGGACCTATGAGGATGTCACGTATGAATTTAGTTGATATATCTCTGCACCAGCACAACGCACACAGATCTCGCTATAACCCCTGTATTTAGCAAGTGGAAGAAATCCACTTTAACCTATTTAAACCTTATGTAAAGTATAAGCCCTTCACTCAATTGCCAAAACGTCAACCTGCACACGACACACATCCGACTCTGGCCAAAAACAAGAGAGACTCTGTATGTGTAGTGAGGAAAGAGGTGCATCCCTCTGACAGATTTCCATCAACTCCCCAGTGTGATTGTAAGAGTCTCATCTCCGCCAAGAAGAGTGACTCAGGCCGCACTTATGACATGTCATTAAATCAAGACTGTAGTGGGTATTAAGACGTGTCAGTGACAGCTTAGTGAAAGGTTTGTTTCGTGTTGTTTTTCTTTTCAGATGTGTGACGGCTGTAAGAAAGAAAAATAGTTGAGAAACTAGGCCTTATAAGATGCAGGTGTTGGATGTATAAAGTGTGGAAGTGCTCCTTCTTAAAAGTAATAGTTTGACAATTTGTTAAATATGTGTATTCACTTACTTGCTGAGAGTTAGATGAGAAGATTGATGCCTCTCATGTCTTTAGTGTACTGTAGATATGAAGCTACAACCAGCAGATAGTTAGCTTAGCTTAGCATTAACACTAAGGGGATTCAGATAAAGAATACAACTTTAGAGGTGCTGGTAGCAAGGGTAATTCCAGTTTTTTTTTGTGGGGTTGCACAGGGGAGACCAATAATCAGTCGGGGGGGGCATCAGAATACAGCATAAATAATCTGCTTAAAAATATAGGAAATATTGGATAGGATAGAACAGCACAATGTAATTCTGCTAAATAAAACATCACATTCATTGTTAATTTCACTTGTTTTCATTTTAAACAAATTGTATATCCAAATACAATACACATTTTCTATAAGCTCAGTCTGCCACTTTTTAGGAAAACCAATTCCAGTGCTGGTTCCATGGTCTCAGAATTTGGATAGTCGTCATGGAAACATTAATTGGTCATGTGACTAGGGACTGTTGGCTGGGAAGATTGGCAAAACAGGCAGCCAAGTGACAGAACTCTGATCCAATGGAAATCACAATTGTCAGATTGACAGCGGGGGGAGGGGGCGGGCAATCATATTTCGGGGGGGGGGGGTTGCGCCACCCCATGCTCCCACTCTAGCCAAGCCCCTGGCTGGTAGCCAGGCCAGGCTAGCTGTTTCCCCAAGTTTCCATTTTTTTTTATGCTAAGCTAACTGTCTCCTCGCTGTAGCTTCATATTTACATGGGACAATTGAGACTGCACCTCTAAAGCTCGCTAGTTACCATGTTACATCTTGTTTGTTTATTCCGGAAGAGTAGAAATGACAAGTTAAGGTTTCAAATAAGTGTATATTCCACATTTTTAAGTCAACTTTCTTTGAAAAGTGGCTCCAAACATTGTATTCACGAACTTTTCGAACTTTACCCCTCTTTTTAAAACATTTCACTGGCTCAAAAGTGTCCCTCTCTTCAAATCTCTGCAGCTAAGCTAATGAAACACAAGATGACAGTGTGTCTTTTATTCACCAGCAAATATGTGCACTCACTAGCTGTTGAAGAGTTTCTGTCTACAAAACACAACACCCTCTGACTCAGTCCAGCCTGACAATGCCCTCCTGTTATGGTATTGCATGTCTTGAAAGGAGACACTGCTCTGGCAGCGGCTCACAGATCACCAAACATGAAAACAGGAGCTTCAATCCAGCTGACTTTTGGAAGCACTGCACGTATCTGATACTTGACAGATTTCGAGTGGGAGGGACACTGATAACTCAGACCAGTAAGAAAAGAGACAGGTAGTTTTTTGTGTGTTTTTTTTCTTGCAGGAGACAGTGTTTATCATGCACGTTTCCATGGTTCTCATCAGTGTACAATCTCTCGGTATCTCAGCATCCAAAAATGTGGAACTGACAAGCTCAGCACCACTGATAGGAATCTGCAACGCTCAAGGAAAACAGTTTTTTTTTTCTCTCTCTCTCGTCCCCTCATCATGCTGATCTCCTTGGCCTCTCACATTGCCATGATATGCAAGATCCCCAAGGACACTGACAAAGCAGGATTTCTTAAATGTAAGATGTCTTACCTGATGCAAACTGTGCCAGCATCATAAAATAAAGCCCTGAATTGTACTCCCACCGCTGATTCCCCACATACTGACACATCAGTATACACAGGCCAAAACAGTTAAAGATAATTAACCTCTGAGGGTGTTAAACCACAGCGTACCACTGTTTATACAAGCCCACACCCACACGAGAGTTGATGTAACATTTCTGAGTTTTGAGCATTGCAAAAGGTCCCGATCCTATCAAGAAGTAATTTCTGTCTAAGACTTTGTTTTCACAGGCAGCTTCGATTACGGTAGAGTGGAGAGATTCAATTCATGCCCTGTGAGCGTGCCCGGATGTTTACTAGTCTGCCCGCTCTTTGACTACGAGTTGGCGCCATTTTAGGATCTGGTATCCATGGTTGACTCTGCAGAACGGTAGCCAACGTGCTTCCAACATATTCTCCTGTACACATACTATATTTAAAATTCTGTGCAAATTAAAAGATTGTGATTTACCTATGGCCTACTTTATGATACATCTATGTACATCTACAGGGATGTTAATACAAAACAACTAGCTTGGCAGAGGGTTGCCCAGATGGTTGGTATTCCTTGTGAGTATATTCAGTATATATTTTGGTTTTAGTAGTAGCATTATAGTGATGACAACCAGCTAGTTAGCTAGTTAGCAATACATGTTAGAACTAAATGTAACACTTTTAAGAGGCAAAGTGTGTGACTAGAGTGGAAAACTTACCAAATAGTTTGTAATAGGCCAGACAGAAACTCGTAGAAATGTATCAACACCACCAACACCCACAACAAATTGTTAGCAAAAAGCGTACACCGTCGGTATCATGCTGTGGTGACAAAATTCCGCTTGGAATCCGCTGCGGGTGACCGATACAGCGGCGTTGCAGTTAAAAGAAGCTGCCTTTGAAAACCCATCATAAAACAGAGGTCTGGCAACTTTATTTTCCTGAATACTGTAAAAATACTTCATTTTCCTATCTGTATCTGGAAACACAAAGTTGACTTGAATTCAAAACTAATTCAAATGTTATTACTGGAACACTTTACAGATTCAATTATGAACCAAAAAAGGTTTTTTGAGATGCTGAATTTGAAGAAGCATGCATATGTATAAAGGAACAAAGTGTGTGTAAGGGTTAAGTGTGGACATGAGTATGTCAGGGTAAAAAAGCTTAATTTTGCATCTGCCCCAAAGCATGCTTTTCAGTTTGAGGCACATTCTTTTCTTTGAGTCAAGCTGAAGGATATGCCCTCTATAAAATGCCATTCTATAGTCAAACAAGATTAAATTAGGGGTGTTGCTTTATGAGCGTTCAAACCTGACATATTTACTACTTGATTAAAGGTTGCAGTGAGGTGTGCGAGCATTCCCTCATCAGCAAATTTCAATGAATGATTCAACTATTTCGAACCAAATTACTCTGGCTTAATCGAGACAGGAACCAACCTGATTAACCCGATTACACAGTTGCTTTATTGTGCTGAGTGGAGGACACAAAGTCCTACATTGTGAAGACACAGCCTCTGGTTATTTGTGGTTGGGATTGATGCAAAGATCGAGGCTGTAAGCAGGTTTATTGTTTATCGGATCCCAGTTGATTTGTTTTCTGCTACAAGAACACATTGGTCATTGCATTGCCATTTTCAATATACGAGGTCTCCTTTAAAAATGAGCTCGGCTGAGAAATAGCTTAATTTACACGGGTTATTCTGAAGCCAAACATCCCCATTCATTGCAGGTTAGTACCTCCCCTACACATCTGAGGATCATTTTCTAATCACTTTAAAAGGAGGAAGCTGTTGTGTGGTGCTCAGACAAAGGCTTCTTTGATGAGCAGCATTAAGAAATAAAATAGAACGCAGGCCACAGTGTCACCATGTTTTGGTGTTTTTGGAGAGACACTATCCCAAGCCAGATTGTGCTACAAATGGTATTATTAAAATCCACATTGCAATTTTTTTCATCTGCCAATTTTTAATCATTAGGAAACCAAATGAATGAGACAATCCCAGCTCATATCTTCTTCAGGTTGCAGCCCAACTTGTACACAAACACATAAAAGGTCACTGGGGGAGCAGAGGTTGAAAGTTATGTCTGTTTCATTACTTTTGAAACCCAGTCACCCATATTCTCTGCCAGTGGCTGTGTTTGTGCCTGTGCATATGTATTTGTTTCTGTGTCTTAAAAAGAGGACTGGAGGAAACACTTTTCTGGCACTTCATGTGTAGACACACTGACACAAATGATGCACGAGCGAAGCCAGGAGGACTTAGTTTAGCCTCTCCAAATCACACTCACCCCAAAAACCACAGTGAGACTTATTCTGGGAAAGACCCTTTACAAAAAACCTAACCATCACTCATTGCGTTGTGCACCGACGCCAGTGGGAATGCAACAAAGTGGAGAGAAGGACAGCGTGACCGCAAATTAAAACTGTTCAGTCCCACAACAAGGGCTGAAGCCTAGGAGCAGTAAATCAAAACGATTCCTCGGGAGAGACGAGTAGAAACTCCAAATTCTGAGAAAGCATATTCATATGACTGATGACAGTAACAAGGGTGCCAAATTCGGGTTTTCCAAGAAATGTTTTGCTAGTTTCAGACTTTTTGCTTTGCAGGTGCAGCAGCGGGGTGGCTGTGCATCCGGGCCAAGCCCTGCCGAATAGTCAGTGTATATGTTTATACTTAAAGTAAAAATAAGAGTGTGTGTTTTGAATGTGGGATATTGGAAATACAGGAATTTCAATAGAGAGTTAAAGGTCGATGTACACGTCCTCATCGCATGTCAGTATACTTGTTAAAGACCGGCAAATCCGAGATACCTCTGAGAGAAGGAACACCAATTTGTCTTCACTACAAGTTATTTAAATACAGCTCAATTTACAAAAGACAGATGATTTGCCGACATATTTGAATATTCATGTTCCACGAATTCAAAGAAAAAAGCATCCGTCTTTGAATAGAATCGCCATGGCACAGACGCACCAAAGCTTTTCCAACATCTGGAACCAATGATCTGCCTTTGTCCAATCCACAGTTGCCAGGGCCACACAGATGTGCTGACAGGGTTTTAGCCAATCTGCCATCTCACGTACTGCTTCCTATAATCCTCCTCTTTCTTCACCAAACCCTCCAGCCTTTAGAGCTCTTTAAACGCCTGGCTTCTGCCTGTTTTTTTGCGCTATAGTTTTTCATGCAGATCACAGCACCCTGCTGATTTGCGGTTCCCATTTCCCAAACATGCGATGCCCGATGTGTAATTTTGTGTGGGTGACTGCAGTCGCTGTGTCATGGAAATAAAAGTGCGCTGTCATCTTAACAAGTTTGTGAAACAGAGCAACCGCAGCAAGACAGTTTACAGTAAATTGCCATTTTTTTTCGGCGGGACAAAATATTGATTGGCACAAGATTTGTTTTCTTTGCTGCAGCCTGTACACAACACATTACGCGGTTGTTTTTCTGTTGCTTGATTCAGATACCGTAACGGATGCTGAGCAGCCATTGATGTGGTATTGTTGCACTTCACTTCCCACATATGAAGTAGAAATCTGACAGCGTGGCCATGACTCGGACATGTTTTTTATCCTAGGACTTTCCCTTGATTAAACTTGAGTTTCTGTAGGTGATCACTGCTCATGCTTTTAAACCAGTTCTTCATCGGTTTATTCCAAACACTGTTGCTGATGCCAGAAACCTGTACAGCATGGGACAATTATTCATACTAAAATCTCAGTTTGTTATACTTAAACAGCCATTAGGCATGCTTAAGAAATACAGTATATGTTGTTTATTAGTCTTTCTCAGTAATTATCTTCCTAGAATGCCTTGTGGGAAACACACAGAGGTTAATATCCATGAGCTCCACCTGTACATGACAATAAATACAGACACACTTGCATTGCTTAAAGTTTCAGCAATCAGTTTATCCAGTGTGGACTCCTTTAATTGTTTCTGAAAATCAAGTGCTTTCAGTAATCTGGGAACTGACTCTGTGTGAGAGGGGGAAGGCACAATGCTGCCTCAGCACATTTCCAGCGGTTTATTTAGCTTTGTTGCTTACAGTAAGCTCTGACTGTGTCATATGGCGCACATCAGTCACACAAACGCGTCATCTGCTGATCCACATCAAGCTGTATGCAGTTGGCATGATAACTAGCAGCAGCAACTTCAAGCCAGCCCTCTTCTTTCTAGCCGCAGACGTCGTGCAGTGGGATGTGTAGTCACTCCAGCATGATCGAGGTCTGCCTGTGGGTCTCCTCGCAGTTAAACCTGATCAAAATACTTCCACATCCAGCAGGAACTCTGATCAGATACTAGCTAAACTTTTTAACCTGCTTCTGATGTCCGAAAGCAGACAACTGACTGGAAAATCAAGACCACCACTTGCACAAAAACGGATGTTGCTCCAATCCACTTGTCAATCTAATTCTTGATCTTATGCTTTTTCATTAACCTTCAATCAGTTTTACAGTAAAATGAAGCCAAATGTTTTGATCACCACCATTACATGTGGCCTTTTTAAATTGACTATATGTAACATTTACGCGTTTCTGAAACTGTGTATTGTTCTATCTGATGATCATAAATGACCTGTAACAGCAAACAAGACTAACAGTGAAAAGAACGCTAGTTTTATATAGTTTTTAGTAAGGCCTCTGCCCAGATCCGATTTTTCCCGCAAAGTCACAAAATGATTTAGGGCAGGTAGACGGCGCTACAGTAACACATTTGAATGGGTCACAGATTTTGGCTGAACACCGGAAAAGCACTAAGTGTTAGTGAGTATGCAGGTAAAAGGTAGCAAGAGATGTCTTTATATAGGCCTAATTGTATTTTAATTATATTTTAGAAGTTAGTATCTGCTGTAGCCGACATTAAATTGCGTTCACCTTCCATTTAGCGTGGACGTTTTACTCCTTTTACTCCGTGTTTGTGTTGGCCTACTATTTTCTTTTCCCTTGTCCCCCTATCCTTGTGTAAAGCGTCCGTTGCTTGCTACAACAATCTCTTAATGCTGTGGCTCGTGACACAGTGCAATAATGCACCGTAAAGAAAAGACCTTTGTGACAGCAGGTGTGTTAAAAACATTACCACTTTTGTCCAAAGCGGCTGCTAGAATCAACACAAACTGAAAATACAATAGTCACTTTAAGTAAGGAGTTCTTGGGTTAGAGCCACTATGCCGTTATACCAATGCAAAAGCAGGCTTTGAGCTGTAAAAGTAGCAGGTTTTTGAATGGCAAACAAATGGCAAAGATAAATAAAATAGCTAGTATTGAATCATTTTATTTGGAATGTCAGCTATGATAACTAGCTAATCTAACTCGGTAGCATTTTTAAGGTTGGTAGTAAGAAGGGTTTGGGATGACAAATACCAAACAAAATAATCAGACACAAACTGTCAATGATGTCTAAAAAATAATAAATGTTAATGCATATAATGAAATAGGTTGATGATGATTTGCCACCTGACATAAACTTCCAACCCTGGAAAACATCTTGCAGCACAGGCTTTCAAGGTATCACTTTAACAAGGATTACTTCATTGTCTGGCAAACTTTTTCTCTCAAGACTGTCCTGTAATGCAGCACGTTAGCCTGAGGTCCCGGGGCTGAAGAGAAATACGACACTTGAGCGCTGTTTCCCATAGATTGTATCACAGCTCCGAACCATTTTGTGCCGAGGTTGCTCCTTTTCTCCACTTTTGATCATTTTCTCGTTTCAGACATCGCTCAACTTGACTCAAGCTCCATTATCTCTTCCAGAACAAGAGCAGCCGCAGCTTCAGTGTCTTTAAACAGATAAAGTAGGTCAGGATATGAAAGCAAAGCAGCAGACAGAAGCACATGAACAATGGTAGAGAGAAAAAAAACTCTCAAACCTCTAGGGACAGCTCTCTTCTTAGATAGAAACTTAAATGTCTTTCAGAATGTTCTTGCTTTCATGCCAGCTTCCATATATTATCAAAGTATGCATCGTTTTTTCTCAATGTTTTATTGAGAACACTATTTAAGATTGACTTGCACTTTGTACTACAAATCCACTCACAAAAGAAAACACAGGCAAAGGTTAAGAGTCAGGGAAACAGAGAGAGAAAAGGGCTGTACTATTGACTTGTTTTCACAGGGGGTGGCGGGGGGAGGGGTCAAAGGTCAGCATTACTGGAGCTGATGCAGTTTCACTACCTGTGTCCCGAAACACAAGCTGGGTCCCTTAAAGGTCACAGAACCTGAAGACTGGGACCTGAACCTTTACTTCTAGTGATGGTCAAATGAAAGCTTCCTGAACCATTTTCTTTATTTTCTGACCCCACTAGATGGCGCTCTCTCTTCAAAGAAAAAGGTTAAAGGAATGGCAATTCAGTGCGTTTTCAACCCTATGTTGAAGAGAGAGCGCCATCTAGTGGGCTCAGAAAAAAAAGAGACAATGGTTCATGAAGCTTCATTTGGCTATCACTGTGTACTTCCTCACCACAATACATAATGTAGTCCCACAGAGACCAAAAAATGGCGCATTAGGGTGCTCCTCGACGAACATCTTCGTCCATGTTGACTTAAAAGATAAGAGTCACAGTACTTTTGACCTTAAAATAAACCATTAAACATGCTGCTCAGTTTATCCCCTGAATGCACTGCTCGTACAGCGAGTATCATAAGTTACAGCAACACTGGGCCAAGTGTGGGCAAAACTGTGTGTCAACATTACTGAGCCGAAGTTGAAGATACTAAACCGTGAATTTAAAGCCAAGTTATACACTGAATCGTGAATTTTGTGTACCATTACACCCTTAACAGCTAAGGAACTTTATAGACATTGCTAATATAGACACCTAAAGCTTTAAACCCTCCCACAGACTTGACACTTGGGCACATATTTAGCCTTGGGCTTAATTTCAAGGGACATCTCAAACTATTTACCTCTATCCAAAGCAGCTACATCCACCATCTGTGCATCATATGGCCCATATACACCAAGTGACTCAGACCCAAACTACACAGGAAACCCAACCTTAACGGAGGTAGCGACGGGGTTTACGAACCCTAGCAGGCCTTGGACCATAGTTTCTCCATGTCTCACATCTGGAGAAAACAAAACAAAAGTCAAAATATCAGCATTGCCCTTATGCCTCTAGGTAATAAATCATAAATGTATGAACCATAAATGCATAGGAGAATCTCAGGACAATCTTTGAGAGGGAGGTTTTTCTGTTGGAACCTGTGGAAGACAGATGTGTCGCACTGGTTTACAATGTGAATGGCGCTCTTTCTTCAAATCTGGACAGGTTGGTGGAAGGACATGAAAGGGGTGCGTGGGCGTGGGCTGAGCTGACCTTTCCGCCACCCGTGACGGAATCTGACACCTCATCCGCCACAAAGGTCAAGGGCAAAGGCAAACAGGGGTCGGATGATCTGAAAGGAGTTTGCCGACAAAGTTTCACAAATGGGGCCAAGGGGTGAAAGAGGAATTGAAACTTGACGCAGCGAAGAGATAAAAGCTTTCCTCCATGTGGATTTTTTAAGGTCAGTCTCAGTACTGACTGACGTTTACCCTATCACGGGACACTTAAAGTCCACTTAAATTGAAAAAAAATGAAGAATAAACAGGATGTAAACAAAAAGGGTTAATAAAACCAAATAATGAAGAAATGACACATAGCAATAAAAGTCTATTCCGAGCACATGGACATGCAGGGTCAAAAGCATTAAATGAACTCATCTTGGACTCTGCAGGGACTCTGTATACTAAGAAAAAAAAAGTCCTCAGACATATATTGGTATCTGCCAAAACATCAAGTGAATTATGAGTGTTTTGTACTAAGTTACACTCCATGAGCGCTGTCCACTTATCTCACTGGACGCTGACCTCGCTGAGTCATAAAATAAGGTCAGCCCGAGTGTGTTTGCCCTGATCTGGACCTTTTTACAGCAAACATCTTTGGAGAATACATTTGTTATGGTTAAGACAGCATCGCACAAATATTTAAAGCTACAGTACTTTGGCAAAAGACAGAAACCCAAAGATGTCTAAGGGGAATTATAAAAGTGTCCTTGTTTCACAAGCAGGAACCCACCCTTAACTTTAAAAATTGTACGTTTATGATTTGGTGCTGTTACTGTCTACGGTCAAACATTAGCAAAAGGTTTCGGATATAAACAAGGAAAGAAGAAAATGACACATGTTAAGGTTTAGGGTGCAATGGGGTCTATGTATCCATCTGGCAGCTCCAGAGGGGAACAGTCAGTGAAAAACATTATTATGGTCAACATAAGTATCTTGTTTTTTTCCCAAGGAGGTTATGTCGAACAAGGATTTTTAGGGAGATCTGGGGATTTCTTAGTGAAACTTGTAGCGATCGAGACCAATACCAAATCTAAACACCATGTTCCTGGGGTCAAGTAATCAAACTAGGGTTCTTTTTTGGGGGCTTTTCCGCCTTTAATAGACAGGACAGGTGAGAAAGGGGAGAGAGAGGGGGAAGACGTGCAGGAAATGGTCACAGGTCGGAGTCGAACCCTGGACCTCTGCGTCGAGGCATAAACCTCTAAATATATGTGCGCCTGAACCAACCCGGCCACATCAAATTAGGAATTTAAGTGTTGTATGTATGTATACAGCAAAGTGGAGAAGCAAGCAAGTCTGCTTATGTCTTGTGACAGATATACAGATTGATCATGACTGTAACACAAAACGTTTTAAAAAGAAACAAGACCATTAACACATTGACCAACAAATATGTTGTCACTCATAATCTCTCCCAGATAAAAATGTATTCACCATAAATCTCTATCTTAACAAGTCGTTCAGTTTTGTTGACCCTAAATAGTTAGTTCTTCTTAAAACAAGACAAACCACATGTTTGACATGAATTCTGTTGCATTAGGCCACATTTTCTTATTTTTCTGCCAAGTTGTTTCTGCCTTGCTTGCAGCAATGACACCATTTCTATATGTGAACTGTCTGTAAACACTAAAACTACTTTTAATTTCCCTTGAAAAAAATAACTTCTAAATCCAGCAGCATGGATTGGAAGTCCATATGCTGTCTTTCAATCAACCTAGTCAGCAATTTGTTAAATGTTTCCAGAATATCCTGTGAGTGATCCTGTAAGAAGTGATCTGCCTTGTTCTTAAGCACGAACAACTCCACTGATAACACAAATGTTGTCTTCGAGAGCCTGGGAATACTAAATGGCCACTCTGCAGTCTTATTCAGTCGCCTTCAGGAGCATCGTTTCGTATCTGGCAGATCTGGAGGCATGCCAGCACCCGCCCTGTCAAATCAGCATCGCAGCGCACGGAGTTGACAAGTGCGCCTCCCCCTCCAAACGTTGTTTGACATACCCATCGTTGTAGGCTTCGCCTCTGGCAGTTTCTTTTTTTAAAGGCAAGCTCAAAGCCACAGATTATACATTTTGCTCACAAACCGTGCTGGTAAAATAACCTACAGAGAGAGCAACAGCGGGAATCAGGCTTTTTAGCTCTCATTTGGAGACGAACAGCTTGCGCGTAAACGGCACCGGGCATCACTGAAGGGAGAGATCCGAGGTGTCGGGATATTTTTGTTTCTTTTTTGATTTATTTGTGACTGCGGGGTTGAAGGACAGCGCAAGGGGAGCAGAGTGACTGCCTTTGTGGATTGCGAGCATCGGTGACATTTGGGACTTGAGCGCGCAAAAGGCACCTGTGGATGCAACACCCCTCTGGTGTTTGGACTCAAATCGTTTGCAAAGAAAGGATTCACCACAAGATATAATTGCTAATCGTTGCGGTTTCGATCAAACAGCCTGCAGTTTAGACAAGAAGCGCGCCATGCTGTTGAGTGTTTCCTTCCTGATGGTGCCACTGCTGCTGAGCATAACCGGCTGCGGCTCGTCGTACGTGCCGTGCCAGCCGTGCGATGAGAAGGCCCTGTCCATGTGCCCGCCGGTGCCGGTGGGTTGCCAGCTGGTGAAGGAGCCCGGCTGCGGCTGCTGCCTGACGTGCGCGCTCGAAGAGGGCCAGCCGTGCGGCGTGTACACCGGGCCGTGCACGCGCGGGCTTCGCTGCCTGCCCAAGAATGGCGAGGAGAAGCCGCTGCACGCGCTCCTGCACGGCCGTGGGTTGTGCAGGAACGAGAAGTTGTACAAACTGCTGTATTCGCCCAAAGGTAGGCTTGTGGAGAGATGACTGATAAGTAGGCTGAAAAAGCTCACTGGCTTTAAAGGAGCATTCATTAACTGAATGGATTGAGTCATCAATTGATGGCAGCTTCATTTTTTATTCATTATGATTGGGGTAAATATTTTTGTATCTTCCTCCCATCCATTACATTCCACTATATGACATTAAAGTCAAATTACAGCACTAAATGTGCAGTGCTCTACTTGGTTAAGCAATAATTATTATAGCCTACTACGGTATGATATTGATGTCAGCGCTGATATTTTTTCTATTGCATTTGCATTCCAGGAATGGTGTTTCAACCGTACATCTAAAGGGCTCTGGTGCAAAGAGCAAACAGCTGGATAGAGATGTTTCTTCTCCCTTGTCAATGCAGGAATTTTAATAAAGCCCTCAAGTGACACATACACACAGAGTCAGCCAGTGATGCAGTGAATTAGAAAAAAAAGATGGAGGAATGACCTCCAGACTGTAATCACTAGTCCAAAAATCACTTACACTATTTCATGAGTTTACTTTACATTTTCTAAAGGTGGGGGGTATGAAAAAGAACAGAGTAAAGTGAGTTTAATTGACCTCCTCTGTCTTTTTGGGAGCCAGTGAGGCTGATGTGAGTCAGCTCACAGCCCTCTTTCAGACGGGCTGACACCCTTTACCCTGCGTGCGCCTTGACCCTGTGAACTCTGTCAACAATTGGTGCCGAGCGTCGATCAACCTGTCATCTCGATTTGAAAAGCCTTTGTGGCGCTGCGAGCTGTAAATCAGTAGGTTTCGTGTGAGTGGCCCATCGCCTCGGGGCCCCCAGCCGACATAAAACAAGAGAGAAGATTACAGGTGGTGCTCTGCGAGGCTCGTTTTTGGCTCCTTTGAGTGGCAGTTCAGGGACAGTCACAGTGTCTGCTGGGGAGTGCTTTGTGGGAAATGTTGGCTCTTGCACTATATTTTCAAGGTGTGAAATCATGTTTTGCCATTTTCCCTTCCTCTACAGTTTCTTTCTTTTTTTCCTTTTGTTGTCTCTTAGCCTTTCTTCTGTCAGTTCCACTGAACACCTCTACATTTCTTCATCCACCTGTGCCTTTTCCCACACCTAACCCCCTTTTTGTCTCTGTCTCTCTATTCTCTCCCACCACACTGGCTCTTCTCCTCTTTCCCTGCCTGGCTACTGTCCCTCTTCGTCTTTTCAACCCTATTCTTTCCTCCCTCCTCCCCCCCCCCATTCCCATGTTCACCCTTTTCATTCTGTGTTTTGCTTTACTTTCCTGCAGATTGGAGTTTTAGTATATAGAAGCAAACTATGGAAACATATATAATCTCACTGGGCTGAGCCAAAGAACCACAGTTTTGTTTTTCTGGCTAAGTAATGTTATGAGTGAAGTCCAGTAAGAAAAGGCAGAAGATAAGAAAGGGGGAAGCATTGAAATACTGCAATACAAATCAGTGTCACATTCAAATTAGCCTTGTACAAGATAAGCTCATTCCCTATATGTGCAGTCCGTTGGGTCGTTTGTACCGTTACAGTTTGCAGTTAGTCAATTTGCACTTAAAATGAGCTTTGGCTACACTCACTCAAGATCCTTCAGAGCAGCTCTGCATCTGAGAAATTGTTGTATAATAATACAAACGAAACTCCAATCTTCTATTCATCTCCCCTTCCCTTTTCCTCTCTTTCCCACACTATCCTCTGCTCCCTCCCACCACTCTTTGTTAGTCCCACCCTGGTCTCTTCATCTGTCTCCCTCCCTCCCTCCCGCCCTCTCTCCGTCTCGGCGCTGCAGGCAGGCTGTGCAGTGATTCAGCAGAATGCAGGCTGAGCGTGGGTTACTGATCCCCCATCTGTCTGCCCGTCAGCCAGCTTTTCCATTAACTCCACATCTCCTGCTGGGCGCTCTCTCAACACATAAATTAAACAAAACCCATATGCACACTAATAAATATACACACCTCGTACCTAAATGACATTTTATAACCACTTGAGAAGATCTACAAAATGAGCTGCAAAAGGTGTATGCATACTGTAAATCCATAAAATGTAGTAGGAGTTGCCAAAAAGGTTATATGTGCATATGTACCTATATGTACATGCTACATTAATGCACCACCATGCATGTGTGCATTTTGAGCATTTTGCACATTTATCAAGTGTCAAAGATCAGACAGCAATGACACAAGCTGTCATTCTCACCTGGATAAAAGCTAAAAACAGTAGTATTTAGTTGCCTTTTTTCATTTTTGCAAGTGCATGACATATGAAACTCAATTTACTGTACTTCTCTGCAACATTATCTGGACAGATTTTACGTTGACTTTCCAGATTCCTGTCACTCACTCGTTCAGGGATCACCATGTCTCTCAATTCAAACACGAGGAAAAGGGAGAGGAAGAAAGACGAAATGAAAGACGTGAGCCGTCAGCACAAGTCAGATTAGACAAACTCGAGGATTAGCAAGTGAGGACTTGATTGGGTTTACGCTGGCTGCTGATCTGCCTCAGTTTTCTCTGGAGAGAGAAAAACTGTGTCAGCAGGAAATCAGGAGATGGGGAATCTCTCCCCCATCCCCAGCCAATAACCTGTCATTATGGGGATGGATGACATCATCGTGATCTTCATTATCATCACTGGGGGTGGAGGGGCTCAGGAGGTTTTAAGCATCATTTGCGGCGAGGCAATGACCTTGTTCCACCGCCCAGTTAGCTTAGTAGCTTAGCGATCACGCCACTGCGCAAACGGAGGGGTTTATGTGCAGAATTTGCAATCTGACTAAATTAAATGGAAATGGAAAAGAAGTGCGTGACACAGCAGTCAGAAATGGGCCAGCTGTGGCTCAGGACACGTACACAAGGCTAATGCATGTTAAAAGCTATAAATGAAGTGAAATATCAGTTTTTAAGTGCTTTTGGGAAGGAAAGCCACAACCACTCATTCTGGCCTTGACACAGTCGTCGTGGTCATATGAATAGAGGGTGGGACGAGGAGAGGGGCAAGTGCTGAGGTTGGTGCGACCATGTGCGACTCCCCAAAATGTAGCAAAGAGTTGGGTTTTTGCACAGATGAAAGATGCATGTACATGAGGGCTTCTGTGGGGGTTTGGGACCCAAAATGGGCTGCGGCTGTTTCTGGTGGCTCGCCACATGACAAGTGTAATAGCATGTTTTCATGGGCCTGGGTGCCAGGGTGAGACTAAATATCTCATTTAGGTCAACAGCTATAAAAGTTTTAAAACCCCTGGTCTACATATACCCCAAACTGGCAGCCTAACTTGCCATAAATGTAGGCTATGTTGTCAACACTTCCAATCTGAAACTGGCCAGGAGCCACTAACTGTGCTCAATAAGCATTCCGCTGGTGCAGTAAAATCATCACATCGTGTTGTGACGTTACCAAATGTGACACTCCTGTCCTGTGCCCTCATGAGTTTAGCTTTACTTTATCATTTTAGCCACTCAAATAGGTACATTTTCAAACAGTCTCTTGAAAGCAGCAGAAAAATGCTTTGAAACCCCTGTTTTGCACAGGACTAATATTACACCTGTGGACATTACGTTGTTTGTAATAATTGGTATCACTGGTTATTTTAATCCTCATCTGTAATTTAAAAAAAAAAAGTTCCAGTGTGAATTACTGTGCTGTGGTGAAGACAGTTGTACTCTGATAATAGTAATCCTGTGCGAATCAAGCTTCAGCTAACTGCAGCGGGACTTCTGGTACACATTCTTGTTCTTGCTTTTGTAGTTGTGTTCGTTTTCTGTCATCCCATGCTTATATTATTATTATGCAGTAGTGCAACGGATTCTCCAATTAAAAAAAAGAAAAAAAAGAAAAGAAATGCTGTGTCATTGACACAACAGCAGAACTGAGAAGAAGAGTTTTGAATTATGAAATGTTTCAAAAATGAAAGCACATGTTTGGCAGAGACTTCAAGTGCATTTGGAGTGAGACTTAAACGCATTGTTTGGAGTTTATTTTTTATTTTTTTTACCACCAGTAGTGCTATGGAGCAATGTTTTTTGAGTGGCTCCTATGAGCACATTTCCTTTTGTATACGTACATGCTTGACCATGCGTGTGATACAGTACACTTTCCTATCTAATGCAAAGGGCTGTATGATGTCGTTCTGTTTAACGCTATTTAACTGGTGATAGTTGTTGGTGGTAACACGGCAAGAAATATAGGAAAGCTACAGAAAAAGGCAGAGACGAAAAAAAACTGCTGATGGGTGCAAACAATGCAGTGTTCAAAATATATAAACTATCAGCTTTGCAAATGTTTTATGAGGAAGGAAATGCATTCAACACTTTTATTAGTCCTCAAGGATACACATAGTTTATTTTGATGAGCAATGCCCAATGTAAATATAACTAACTGTTTACAAGAAAAGCCCACAGGGCACCTTTAATGAACCTCAAACATGCATGATAATGATGAGGGACCTCGTCTGTCTTTTGTCTCCCTATCAGACGGAGAATCTCGCGATGACGCCATGTTACGCATCCCAGAGTCACTGCTGCCCCAAACCAAGGTGCCCATATACAGAGGTGAACACATCAGCAGTCTCAAGGCCCAGGCCATGAAGCAGGCCAAGGACCGCAAGAAGCAGTTGGCCAGGCCGGGACCCGCAAGCAATCTGAACTTTCCCCCGCTCAGCCTGGATAAACTGGAGCCTGAGTTCGTAAGTGAAAAAGAGTGAAACACTGATTCAGCTTAGAGGGAAATAAATATAAAGAAACCAGTTCGGACAAATCAGCCAAGATGCCCCGCTGGGCCACTTTCACACGAGACAACAGGGTGTGAACAGAGTGAAATGCTACATTACTAAAGTACTCATTAGTGGAGGTATTTCCCACCTTCATGCTGTGTTCATTTCTGGGGCATTTCACAAACTTTCAGAGGCATTTTAAACTATCATTTTTAACACCATGCAAAGGTGTTTGGTGTTTTAAGCCCCCAACATCGTCTTCCAGGCAGCGCTGCCTGGAAAGCACTAGGATTAGGCAATGGTTAGGGTTAGGGTTAGGTGCCTTGAAGTCGACGTTAGGTGCTTAAAACACCATTGAGCCCATACAAACACTGACACCTGTGTCCATCTGTGTGTGTAGGGCCCCTGCAGAAGAAAACTGGATAATCTCATCCAAAGCATGAAGGACACTTCTAGGGTCTTTGCTCTCTCTCTGTACATCCCCAACTGTGACAAGAAGGGCTTCTTCAAACGCAAACAGGTATGGAAACGCATTTTTATGTCGTGTAATTTGTCAGACGTGGGTTGCATCCTATCTGCTTTGTACTGTAACTACAGCAGCTTGGCTTTGAGACAAACCTTTTAACTGTCGAGTAAAGCAGGAATTGCATCACACACAAGCATCTCATCCCTTTCCGTTAACTCTATACTTGCAGTGTAAGCCATCGCGTGGTCGGAGGAGGGGGATCTGCTGGTGCGTTGACCGTTTTGGCGCGACAATCCCCGGCAGCAACTACGCCGGAGGAGACCTGCAGTGCAAAGATCTCGACAGCAGCAGCAGCAACAGCAACAGCAACAAATGAGAGCGTACCGGTCATTCACGTTGAGCCCTGTTCCTCTTAAAAACCTGCCAATCAAGCTAGCACACTTCATGACTGCCAATCAGGAAAATATGGCACAAATGCTTATATATATGGTCGAGTGTGATGGACTGTTTTTTGTTTGTTTTTATTTCAAAAGGGACCTGAACCGAAAAGCTTGCGTAAGTGAAAATCTTCAAAGTTAACTGTGGCTCCCTGCTGACCATGTATGTTTGAGGTTAGCTAACACCTTACCTCTTTATACCCATATATAATAGAGGAGTATATATATATATATATATATATATATATATATATATATATATATATATATGTATGTATGATATTGATATGTTGTGTATTATAGTGTATTGCGGGGAAAAAATTGCGAAATTCTGAGACAAGACATATTTTCAATGTGGCTAAAAAACATCAATATTTGTTTTTATTTTTGTCATAGTGGTGAAGGAGACACCACTGAAGAGTGAGTTAGTTCTCGTCTAAAGTAGCAATGTTTTACTAATTGTTAATCATAGGAATGACATCCTGATGTAAGAGGCATTTTGTTTTATATATCAAATAATGGCCATTTAATCCAGCCCCCGACCTACTGTCACTGAACACTTTCCCAAATTTAGGCAACTTTGCCAAGCAGGAAAAGTGGGGAAGGTTCTGCAGGATTCCTGTAGGAGGCTGGGTATATCATTTTGTCATCAGTTTGGAGAATAGACAGAATCAGCTGGCAGCCGTTTCATGTGCCATAGCCATGTCAGCATGATAGCTATCATTGTTTGTTCAGCATAGATTCACAAAATCATTGGCCTGTTTTCACTAATTGGAGCCACATCTATAGACCTAGAGTTAAAAGAAGCTTACACACTTAAAGGAATAGTTTGGCATTTTAGGAGTGCAGGAATGTACAAAATCCACCTACCAGCCCCTTTAAAGCTCTCTAATTAACACGTTAGTTTAATCCGTCGAAAAAGATTAAAAACATCAGTTTGCCTTTTTATATGGGTTTTGTGTGCTGGACTATTTCTTGGCTCTGACCTTTTTTTAACTTAATTAACTTTTTTGAGTCTTGGCTGGTTGCCTGGCAAACGCTGAGAGCCAAGAAATGAAAACCTATGCTCAAAATTCTTTAAATTTAAATTTTCAGCAACAGTATGCTATGTTTTTGCCAGTTATAGATGATTATTTTCTACATCACAATGGGACGACATTCGATCACCCAGCAGCACTCATAAACAAACTTGTACTGTAAAAGGTTAGATATTTCACACTCGGTCTCCTTTTTAAAGGCCTTTTTTTCAAGTCTAGATAACTGTGTCCACTGTTTGTAAATGTATGTATGTGTGTGTGTGTGTGTGTGTGTGTGTGTGTGTGTGTGTGTGTGTGTGTGTGTGTGCATGCTCCTGAGTGTGTCTGTATGTGTGTGTACTGTACTGTACTGTACTGTACTGTACTGTACACTACTGTTTGTGCCATGCCCTTATATGTAGTTCTCGACTACAAGAAGCTCTGGTTTAAATTCTCACAAGCCCCGAGCTACTGTCCAACAAATGTGGTGCTGTGCATTTCCCTTCGCAGACAAATCGTATGCAAAGGCCCCGCAGTGTTTATGTTTCCATGTCTAGGGTCTTTACTGCCACCAAACAGGCAAATCTGTTGATGACTTGCTCTCAGGGTTTATCAGGTCCTTTATCCTGCAAAGAGCAAGGTCGCTGAGTTTCTATGTAAATTCAAGTGCCTTCCGCCCCACACCACTTTGAATTTTCATTTGCATGTGGACCCATTGTGTGGTTGCATGAGGGACACTCGAGCACAAAGGAGGAAAACAATTTTGGTTGTGGATGTAGTCGGATCGTTTAGTTTGATTTATTTTTTCCGTTGGTTGCTGACAAAGATTATCATGATCTCCCAGTCAAGCGCTGCTGAACGTACAATGACAGAGAACTTTTGTTCTATAGTTCAAAATTTGCTTAAGATCCTTTTTTTTGTTTTGTTTGTTATAATCTTATAGTTCATTTAATGACTTTGTAATGTCAGACATTTTTAATTAGAGCATTGACAGAGGCTCATCAGCTAATTCTTCCCGGTAAAACACCTCTCTTATGTTTTTGATTCTAGCACATATAAACACGACAACACGGTGACACTTTAAAACATTTCAGAATCTCAGTTAAAAAAAAAGATTAATGTGAACATTATGGTGAAATATTTATCAGGCGTGTAATTGATGTACTCGATTTATTTTGTAATGGCAAATCACTATTTAAATAAAGTGCATGTACTCACAAAAAAGCCATATGCACATTTGTCTTCAATGTGGGAACTCTTGTTGAGTCAGTGGTTGTGTTTTTTATGACTGCTATCTCTCTAATCTTGACACTAAAGATTAAAGACATGTGGTACTTCCATGCAGGTGGTTTCCATCTGCTGAAACTGCATGCTGAAGCATTGACGTCGAGCTACTGTGGTAAGCAAGATCGGTTTTACAATAGACACACTGTTCAGAGTTTTCCTTTTTGTTTCAGCTTGAAATGATCCCAAACTTTGGAAACTTGTTGTCGTTTTCTCTGGCCTGTCTCTTCTCTCCGCCCCTTGCTATGTTTTATCTCTACGTATTTTTTTTTTTATCTCTTCCTCCATTTTGCAATCCGCATTGTCTTCGTCACGTTACCTGAACGCAGCCCGTAAACTGGGATGAACAAATTTTTTCAGCTATAAATGGATGGATACAGACATTCATGATCCCCAGATGATGTATCCAACCTGGTCTCACAGCAGTTCGTGAAATGGTCACATTATTTAATCTATTGATTCGTGTACACGGACACGTTTATCTCGTTTTTTTCGTGGTGGTCAGCACATTTTTTTAAACTAATGTATTTCAATGGGAAGCATCTTTCGTGATCACAACACGACTACGGTAGCGAGTAGTATAAATGGCCGAATATCCGCGTAGGGAGGTTGGTTGGGGTGGTGGATGAAACCCAACCGTCCCGTTATTGTCCCGCGTCCCCCAGAGACCGCGGATCGTGTCCCGGTGTGTGACATGTCCTTTCCCCATTGTTCTTTTCCTAAACCCAACCTCCGTATAGATGCTTCCCATTATGTGCTGACCACCACACAAAAAATGACATAAATGTGTTCGTGTACACGAATCAATAGATTAAAAATAACGTGACCATTTCACAAACTGCCGTGAGACCATGTTGATATATCCTACTGACATTGGTAAACCCCTGACTTTTCCTCTAGCGCCATGTTGACATTTGTGTTTTTGACTGAAATGCCTCGATAACTATTGATTGGATTGTAGTGAAATTTGCTACAGACGTTCATGTCCCCCTCAGGATGAATTGTAATACATTTGGTAAACCCCCGACTTTTCATCTGGTGCCATCATCAGCTCCAAATTGTAATTTGTCCAGTAAGAGAGCAGAAGTAATGTTCCGCTTAGCCTCACCTGGACTTTGTGTTTTGTTCCAATTAGCGAATGTGACCATGCTAGTACGCTAAACTATGAAAAAGCACGCATTAAAACATCAGTTTTATAACTTTGTCATTGTGAGCATGTTAGCATGTTGACATTAGCATTTTTTTCAAAAACAATAGCCTCAAACGTAGCAACAAGCATGACTGTAAAAACTTTTTGTCTTGTTTGAGTCCAACTGGCAAATCATGAAGTTTAATAATGCAATAATGCAGGTGAACTAGCATCATAAATCTCCATCATAGGATTTCTTCCAGGATTTGAAACGTTGGTGCTACAGTGCCAAAAATCTGAGACTGATTGATGAATTTCCAAGTCCACTTTTCAGTTTCAAAAACGTAGGCCTCATGAGTTTTCCTTTCCTTTTCTCAAATAAAATGAATCATTAATGCACCAAATTCAAAGTATGTCTACAAATTAAAACACAGGCAGGCACAAATTGACTGTATTACCATTTTATTAGCATTATCTGTTAATTAGGCGTGACAGTAGTCTGCAAGCTAGGACAGGAAAAAACACACCTAAAAAAACAAATATGTTGAAGACTTTTCATTTTTCAACACATACAGTACAGTACAAAACACGGACAACGGAGCAAATCTGAGCAAAGTCACAATTAGTAAAGCAAAGTCACCGGCACACCAGTTGACGTCTACTGAATATCTACGAGGAAAAGGGAGCCTGATATTTACTTCACCTACAAATTATCTGCAGTTACACCCTCAGCAAGCTGGATTCTATCATTTAATCCTTTTTGGTGGTTACGATTTCATCAAATGAACTAGAGACATACACACGGAAAGATAATATATAGCTTACTCAGATGTTCTTTGTTCCCAAGTACTTTACAGTTTTTGTTTCATGCCGCATTATATCTGGGCCATGTCAGGAAGCTCAAGCTCCAGCTCTGTGAGGTACTGGCTGCAGTTGGGGTCGCCCCTCACAGTGGGAGCTGATGGGATAGGTCGGCCAGTGTGAGGGTTGACGCACCAACACTCGCCCCTCTGACCGTGGAGAGACATCTTGCACTGAAACACAAAATGCAGTGTTGTTCATTTCTGCACGTTTTTAACGTCATTTTAGATACTTGTGACAACCCCCAAATATGCATGTTTGTGCAAAAATATGCCGCAAAAGTTCATCAGTTTTACAGCGCAAACGTTGTATTTAGATCCCTGTTCTTTTCTATATATTTCTCTATTTAAATACATGTATTTGGAATTAGATGCTCTATTAAGCATCATCAAAAATCATTATTGTGTTACTTTTACCAAAAATAATGCTATTTTCCTATTGTTATGTAGGGATTGTCTTTTTAGTGTGTGTGTGTGTGTGTGTGTGTGTGTGTGTGTGTGTGTGTGTGTGTGTGTGTGTGTGTGTGTGTGTGTGTGTGTGCCTCCTCCCTCTCTTTCCCAGGTTGGTGATTGCTAAGTGAGCACACCTGTGTCCAGCTACCTAGATGAAGGAGAGGAAACCCCACCACTTCAGCCCTTCCACTACTCGCAATGTTTTGTTGTGCTGGCTGGCAGCAGACAGTTCTGTCCAGTGCATATGCAAGTAGGTTTTACTCCTTTTTCCTCAAAAGGAGGGTGTCTATCTTGTACCTGGGTTTTGTTAGTAGTTTAGGTTTTGGTTTGATCATTTACTGACGCAATTGTCTTGTTTCCTTGTAGACCGGCCTCTGCCTGAGACCGTGGCAAGCTCGCCTTTGTTTGTTGTTGTCCTCCGCTGCTGTGGAGCAACGTTGCACATTTCTGTTCGTTTTTGCTAATATGTTGTACTGATAATTTTTGTTACAAGTGCCTCCCATCCTTCCTTCAGTGTTTTTTACATCAATGGTTACTCTCTGATTTATAGGGTCGTACCTATGGCTGGGCAATAAGGAGAAAATCAGATATCACGATATTCTTGATCAAATACCTCGATATCGATATTGCAGCGATATTCTAGTGTTGACTATTGGTGCTTTAACAACATATCTTCACACTTAGATTTTAGATAAATAATCATCAGTAATGTGGACATAATGTCTAAGTGGGGAAAAGGCAAATAACAGAACAGCTAGAACAGTCTGGTAGGTTCACAAAAGTACATCACTTTACTGTAATGCAGCCTTTAAAACCAGTAAAAGACCACACTTATGTCATATCACGATATTACGATATCCAAAATCTAAGACGATATCTAGTCTCATATCACGATATCGATATATTGCCCAGCCCTAGTTGTAACACTATATTGAGGATGTAGTGTAAGATAAAACAATATAAATACACTTGTTTGACAAATGTAGTACTTCAAGGGGTAACTATATGACTTTCTGTGAAAACACAACCCATTTTTGTCCAAATTGATGCTTATGATGCTTTACCCACCTTTTCTCCTCTAAATACTTGCATACTATCAGGTGGCTACTCCCTCTCAACCTACCACTCTCTACCCCCAAAAGGCCTGGAGTCACCTGTTTGAGATTATACTGCCCCCTCTTGTCGCAGTTGGGGATGTGCAGGGCGTACAGGTCTTCCAGGGGACCTCGGTTATCTCTGAAGGGCATCTTAGATATCCTCTCCAGGATCTGGTCGAGCTCCTGCTGACACTGAGTCTTGGAAAAACAGCCAAAACAACAACACAATTCATGTTCACAGGGCCCGTATAGCGGCGTTAAGCGTCATCAGGTTTCCGTTATAGCGGCAATAAAATGTTCTGCACAAATTATTCCAATTCCATTCTAACTTTTGTGCACAGAAATCACTTTTTCCAATTAGTTTTTTTTGTTTGAAAATAAGATCTGACCTTTTTTTATATCACTTTTTTGTTTTTTATTTTAAAAGAATCACAAATCTGATTTTGAAATTGTTTTCAAAAGTTGAGTAAAATCCATGCACACAGCAGAAAAGTTGTTTGCAAGGCAATCAACTCATTTTTGCTACATGCTACATAAAATCTCATATAAAAGGAACACACACACATATTCTGACATAAAACACACACATAATAAAGCTAAGGAGCTTTCTGTAATGAGCAAATTAATCATGTTTTCTTGCCGGTAATAAATAACAAGTCTTGCCAGTGACCTCAGGTTTACCTCACAATTCCACAGAGCCAAATATCTTGTTGAGACAGTTACAAGTTTCTGGTAAAGCAATAACCGTTAAATGGTTTTTATGGCGGATGGAAAATACCACGATGCTGGTTAGAAATGCTGGTGAGTCCCAGAGAGCGGGTCAGGTGTATTTAAGGTCAGTAAATATCTGCCTTTTGAGTAAAGGGCATTAGTTTGTGGGAGTGTTGAATGGAAGAAAAATGAAAGCCTCGTCTTTGTGCCATGACTGTTTTTATCCCCTTAAAATTATTGTTTGGCATTTGCTGTATTTCCTGCTCAGGCTTTGAAATGAATTCAAAGTGCTTATGATCAAGCATTAACTGCACTGAATGATATTAAAATATGGCAATAAAACACTTCAATGCAGTGTCCAAACATCACCAGCTGCTTTCGTTCCAGAAGGAGGCGGCACTGCACTCCTTTTTTTTCTTCCCTCAGTAGTGTGAGGAATTAGTTAGTGTAGTGTGGTCTTTTCTACATTAACATATCTGAAGGGTGTTTACAAAAAAAGACCTGCACTACCTACACATTCTTATCTTCAGTAATTTAGTAGTTATTGGTTGTTTTTTTTCTGACAATAGACCTTTTTCACAGCAGACATGTTGACATGTCATAGTAGGAAAAGCACAGGTGTATTGAAAACCATTAATGATGGCTGCATTCCACTTAGGAGAGGCCCTGGTGTTGTGCATGCTGACTCACTGAAATAGCTCACTGGGACACTTGATGGAATTGAGCCATTGTTAAGGTTATCAGTTTCAGCTGTGCTTTTCCTAACTATGACTAACTAAGTCCAAATGTCTGCTGGGAAAAAGGTCCATAAAACAACTCTGGTCACCCACACATTGCTTTGTGCTTTCTAATGGTTTAGTCTTGTGATGATCCCATATATTGTATCCGTGCTGATACTGATCGTATGTAATTGATCGGTATCAGATGCAATCCATCAAATGGAATACTGGTTTCATTTTCAAAAAACACCATATTTTTGTCATACTGCGCATTGCTGCAGCTGCTCTTTTCACCCTGTGTGTTGAGCACTCCGTTTTAGCTACCGAGTGAGGCATCACACTTCTATTCCATCTTTGTTGGGGGTCGCATAAGGGGCAGTAATTAGGCAAAGACTACTAGCCAGTCAGAAGCAGAGTAAGGCGGGACTTGACAAGCACGCTAGTTTGATCCAAAACAAACCCACTTAAGCTGATAACCTATGGCTTTAGCTCAGCCGTACAACCTAGAGGGGAGCAAGACGTTTCAGAGTGGTAAGTTATTTAAATGTTAACAAATTAGTCTTTCATACGTAATGTTTTGATTCTGCACTGTCTCCTGGACATGGTGATACAACTATCTGAACTCTTCGGGCCTCTGCTCTGTCTAGCTTGGTTTTAGGCTGTGCCACACTAGCAGCTAGGCGAGCATTATAACATGTGTACGTTCAAAGGTTGGTTTAGTCGTGCAACAGAAAACTCAGACTGGACAGATAGTCTAGCTAGCTGTCTGGATTTACCCTGCAGAGATCTGAGAAAAGGTTAACCATAGTCCTCATAAATCCACCGGAGTTTAAAATGCCAACACAAAGGAAGCCCAAGGCAACGGATATCCGGCCTAAATGAGTGAAATCTAGCGGAATTTCCGTCGGCAACGGAGCAATCCCGGAAGTGGAACGTTGAGGATATAGACTACCAAGAATCAAGGGAGGGGGGGGGGAAAAAGAAAAAGGAAAAAGCCCTCGCCTCACCTGTTTGGGCCGTGCAGGTTTCACCTCCTCCACCTTGTTGGTCTTCATCTTGGTCTTCATCTCCTGTCTGTGCTGGCGCACAGCACTCTCTTTGGGTCCCAGCCAGGTGGTCTCTTTGCTGGGCTTTCGGATGGCCGGGATCTCACTCACACCCTGCTCAGGCAGCGCCTCCACAGCCTCGCCTGCAGTTGTGGAGACACAACAAAAATTCTTTGAAAAACTCTAAACGTAAGGATCCCAAATTTCTACTGCATCAATTCATTGATCAAAAAAACATGTGACACACTATAGACGGACAAAACAGTGTTGCCAACAGAGACAAAAAAAAATTGGGCAGGACAGGATTTGATGTCTTGCTCAAGGACACTTTGATGGACATATTGACTGCTAAAAGCTTTAAACCTGTGACTTTTCAGGACTGTCTCTCACGTGCACTAAGCCGCCCTGTTGCCCTCCTGCTGTCATTTTGGTAATGAATTGAGCCTTTTAGAGGCTGGAAGTGAGCTGAAAGCTTTAAATTGCACAGATCATTTGTCAAAGCGACAAAGTTAGTGGCCTGCTCCGCTAAAAGGTTTATTTTTGGAAATTGAGGAGAATACTATAGAGAGATGATTAAGATTCTATGTAAATAGCTGTGTAATTATTTACTGTATTGAAGTGTAATTAGGTAACTATGGGTGTGATAAGTGCCATGTATGTCAAACGAAGTTTTGGTAAATTAATGATTTCATTTTTTAGGGGTAGGATTAAATAAGTTTATACTTCTTCCTACTCTTTGTCGCGCATATAAAGCTAATGAAATGAATTCTGTTGTCTCTTTCTCTTTTTAAACTTTTTTTTTTCTTCTATTTTGTTGGGTGTGTTTTCAACAACTGCTGTTGTCTTTTTTTTATGTTGACTTTTACATGCTCGAAATATTAAAGAAAAAGAAATAAATACAACGCAAAATAGTTTCACCTTTCCTTGAGGAGTAGTGGAGACGAGAGGGTTTGAATGGGAGTGAAATATCAAACACAATTTTCAGATTTTCCCGACGTCCCTCCCACTGTGTGTGTCCGATGATAATTACATAAATGAAACCTGCGGAAGGTCGTCAGCTGTAGCTCACCTACACCCCCCCCCCTCCCCCCGCCCCGGATATAACAGCTAGCCTGTGAGGCACTCTGCATTTCTCTCTTTTCATTTAGGCACAATTCAAGGCCTCTACAGCGAATATCTCGCATCAACACTTTGCTCTCATTGCTGACATTGCTAATTTTCTCTCCCTGTTGTTTATTTGCTTTAGGTTCAAATTTTGTACAATTATATTTCTTGTGTTTGTGACATTTTTTACACAACAGACATTTCCCCTAAAGATAATGTTGGGGCGGGGTGGGGGGGACAAGCTCTGACGTGTCCAAAGTACAAACCCCTGTTAAAGTGCTCAAAAAATGCATCAGCACAATCAATGAGTCACTACAATCCATTCCTTTCTCAGAGAGCAAAGCAACCACATGCAGCTCCGTTAACAAGCTTGTGGGCTGAGAAAAAGTTGGCCACTGCTGAACTTTAGTCACAGTCTTTAGTCACAGTTAGGTTTCCATGGTTGCTTTTTTCCTAACTGGTGTGATTTAATTTCATGAGCAGATGTTAAAAGCGGTGATATACTGTAAATGAAAAAAATCATCAGGGATTTACACTTTTCAAAAAAAAAAAAACATGTATTTGGAAGACTACTTGATGAATTCAAGCTAAAATGAGGCTTTCACAGACCTGATCCCAGTCGGGCCAGGTCAAAATGATTGGGTATCAATACATCTAATACTTAAGACTCTTAGCTATCACCTCTGATCACCATGTGCATCATAATCATCACAGACATGTCACAGTGTGAATTGGGGTGCAGTGGAAAATGACCAAAATGGTTTAGAATTTCATATATGTGAACCTCTGGCTTAAATGCTAAATTTAAAGTATGTTATAATGTGAAAATCCAGTACTGTGGCAGCCCAAAATACATTATATCTTAGTTAAAAACCAGTGAAGTTCAAGCATTTCATATGTGTCTCAGACCTGAATGACAATAAATAGGCAACTTACAGTGTCCTGAATGCCACCTTATGATGAAAACCACAAATGTCATCACTGTACAACAATAAAATAAAACTAAAAATACACTTAAAGAACAAGGAATTCATATTTTGTCACGTAGCAAACTTCCCACTGCCCTTTACCAACAACAAATGCATTGCATGTCACACCAGCAGAGTCCCTGTGGCCATCTAGTAATTCCTCCAGGCGGTTTTCATTCAGTTTGACCGTCTCCTCTCTCCTGTTTGGAGTCTTGTTAAACATCAACCTCAAAAAAAAAAAAACATATCTTCCAACAGATGGAGCAAACAATGTGAGAGGCCATCAGGTCCAACCCAACATGTTGTTTCTGACAACAGAGCATACTTAGGGGTTGAGGGTTGACAGGGAGGGAGTGGAAAAGGAGTGTCATTCCAAAACAGCTGATTTTAGACCACAAGAAAAAATGTTTCATGATGCCTCAGCCAGCAACATGATCACATATCAGCTCAGTTTAGCTAGCCAGAGTATGTGAATATACAGTACATGTCAGAAAAGTGTTTGTTTTCACTGATTTTCAGTTGAGCGTGTATTTCGTGTACGCAGGAGCTCGCTTGACACCCGAAAGGAAAGAAGGGGGGGAAAAAGCAGACAGACAGTAGAGAAGGTCAAATAGTGGGCCAGGAAGTGGATAGTTTACAGTTATACAAGGGCAAAAGCTGTAATGTGCAGACTTGTAGAAAGGCGCACTGAGAGAATGAAAGTGAGTGTGTGTGTTACTGGTGGTGGTGGACTGGAGAGGCATTCTCTGCGCTCCGCAAGAGGTAAATTTGCCATCCGGTTGTAGAATATGATTACAAAAGGCCTAAGAGAGAACGGGAGAAAGGAAATTCCAAACGAAGCAATAACAAGGTGCTGGCGCCTTTTGCCATCAGATAGATCTGGTGTTGTTGGACTTCAGTTCCCCGTATGACGCTACACTGTGCTTTTCTTTGAAGGCTGAGTTTCTTTCCAAAAAGGGGCAAAAGTCAACTGAAATCAGGTGTGTGCTCTCATGTGTGTGCGTACACACAAGTGGCGCAGATAAACACACGACACAAAACATTGGCGGCTGGGGTGCCTTTTGCTTTGCTGTCTTACATAATCCCCGCATTATCCACGTGCAATACCATCACTCCCTCTAATCTAAGGAAACCTGAGATGTTCACTCAAACACACAGTCTGATCGCATATAGATACACACATGAGCGCACAATTTGAACGCAGCGAAATCAGCGATCCCCCTGTCGAATGTACACACACACATTAGGCGCTAGGCCTCTGCAGTCCAAGCCGTTCCACAGCGGTGGGCTCGGGATCAGCAGTATCAACAGAGCGGCAGGCCTACTGTCCAGTCTACTGCTTGAGTTAATCCCCACACAATGGCCCGAGAGGCTTCCTTTCTATATCTGATTCATGTCGAATTCCCAGATGGCACGTAGGCCAGAAGGGTCATATCTGATTGTCTAGATTCTGGTCAACTGAGCAAATGGCAGACTTGGCCGGGTGGTGGAGAATGGAAAGGTTGAAAAGGGAAAGATCAGACCACATCAGCATTCTGGCTCCATCCTATTTCCATAGATACAAAATAGCCCTGTGTTTCATTATAAGACAAACTCATGGATGTGATGTCTTTCTTATATCTCGCCGTGCAGTTTGAAAGGATGTTGACTGGTTAGCTTAGCTCACCAAAGTTAGTGGACGTCAATGGGATCAAGAAGCAGCTTCTCTCAAAGGTAGAAAAACCCTTATATTCAACAGGTAGCGTAGTTTCATATCATTTCGTAGAGAGGAACTGAAATGTGAAATTTGTCTACAGGCAACAATACAATTCAACAATTATGGAGTTTTTCATAATAAATAAATATTGAATGAATATTTACTTGGGTTTAAATGGAGCAGTTATTCTAAGGAAATTCCCCCCCGGAGAACTGCTTATAAACTCAACACAACTAAACTATTATAACTTGTTAAGTTATGTTTTAGTTTTTGGGTTGGAAAATTTATATAATTTCAAACATTTATTAGCCAAAGGTGTTTTGTATGCCTGTCTTAAGTTGAGCTGCTACTTGATTCCATTGACATCCATGTCACCGGTCCTTATACTGTACCTGTGCAAATAGGTATTCAAGATGCACACAGATACATCAGGAAAGCACCAATCTGACTCTGGTTAGGAATATTATTCACCCAAAACTGAACTATCCCTTTAAATGTCGAAATGTGGAAATCTTCTCTGAAGATCTTCTTCTTCTGAAAAAGTCTTCTCTCTCAATATGGCTTTTAACGCAGCTCTGGAGGTGTGAAATAGGTTGTGCGCCACTTAAGAAGTTGATGAAAGGCACTGCGAAGAGTAGCTGTAGTCTATCATCCATTGCAAGGTCGAGTGGGACTGTTTTCCTAGAAACACAAACTCAGCAAAGTGCAGATATGTTTACCTTCCAGGCTTTCTGGCCCGCAACAGTCATCTAAAAGCAGGCTTTGGACAGGCTCTGGCACGTATGTACACACTCCGGCATCCAAGGCCAGGCATCTCGCTCTCTACCGGCACCGCTGGGTGAATTCTCGGGGCGATTGTACGGGTCCTAAACTAGGACACGAACTGAGGCAAGCTGGAACACATCGAACTTGTACAGTAGGGCATCACATTCACCTACCACTGACAGTCATTCTCAACCACTGTGGGAGAGATATGTGGGATGTGAGTGGACAGAGAGGGCTAAACTGCTTGGGATTATCCTATAGATAACATCAACGTATAGAGGACTATTATATCCTGCAACTAAAGTTAGAGCAAAAAATTGAAGTTAAATTGAGGTTGCATGGTTTTAACCAGTACAACATTAACGCAACAACAAGAACAACATGAGAATTAGTCTCGGGCATCAACAATTCCACCTATTTTTTTTTTCTTAGAAATGAAAAGTGATTAGGCAGGAAGGGATTTGTAATACAGCTTTTTAACTTTTTAATCAACTAATTAGACTAATAGCGCAAGGATAAAATATAAAATCCTATTTTCATTTAATCACTAGCTTTTGAAAACCACTGAATAAAAGAAGCATTCAGAGGATACGATTGCACATCAACGAAGAAAATAGGTCCTATTTTGCATTTCCATTACAGCCCAACCGATAAAGGATTTTTAAGGCCGATATCGATACAAATATTTGGTGATTTAAAAATCCGATATTCCGATATATCGGCCGATATATATTTAAAAAAAAATCAAGAAACGGTTTAACAAAACACAAACAGATTTCCCTATTAGTTATTTGTAGTTATTTATGAGTCCTCACTAAACTAATATGATAATGCAGTTTAAAAATAAACTTGTTTGTTTTATTGTCACAACAGAACAGAGAAACATCAAAATATATTAAAGTCCGAATAAATAAAATGTATAAAAATACAAACTTAAGATATGAAACTTAAAGAGTTAAACACGAGTGTTGCCAACAGGGACGTTTGTAGAGCGCCCTCTGGTGGACAAACTATGCAACGCCAACACTCATAACATGGTTGAAGGGTGTTTCGTCCGTTTTTATTTTATTTTTTAAATATTCATTTATTGACCATTATAAATGCTGATACCGATAGTCTGGCAAATGCCTAATATATATATATATATATATTGGTCAGGCTCTAATTTCCATCCATAATGTGAGCAGCTACTAAACAACACTTCTTAGAGCTTTTGGTGGGGAACAATGCATATTGGCACGTTTTGCACGTGGTGCATTCTGAAAATTCATCAATGTGTACAGCCAACATCTTTGTCAACCATGTAGAGAACCATGAAATGTTGTATTAATATTAAAGGATGTATTCTATTGACTTTGGTGGTCCCAAAATGTTACCACTAGCACCACAGTGAGGTTGGCATGTTTGTTTTTCAGTGAAATATCTCAACAACTATTGTATGGGTTGCTTTGATATTTGGTACAGCTATTCATGCTGGCCAGCGGATGAATCCTAATAACCTTGAGGATCCCCTGAGTTTCCCTCTAGCTCCACCATGCCTACACAGAAGTGGGAATAAAGAGATTGCATGGAGGTTCTGAAGACACTGCAGAAGACTCCACCCTCATGGCCATTGTTAGGAGGAGGATAAGGGAATAATTGATAAGACCGAAATCATGTTCTTGTGCATGTAAACAAAGATTTTGTCCTGCTCTGCAAGCTATTACAAGTCAAGTGAGATTCTATATGATGTAAGGGGTCTTTCCCATTTATTTTTTTTTAAATCTCGCCCAATAAACTATTAAAAAAAGTTAAGAAACTATCCCCTGTCTATGCAACGCCCTACGTCCCCTTCCCCTCCAGTGTCAGTAGCATTTCAGACAACTGTTTGTATTGTCTTAAATCACCCTTGACCAAAAAGGAGGGTGGGAAGTTATTCTGGATCTCAATAGGCACGAGGAGATTCTTGGCACGGATGCCCGTTTTTGGAGAAGCCTCAGGGTGGAGGTGTGGGGTGGGATTATCTCTGAGCTATTTCAGTCCTGTGGGCTCTGTCTGGATGCCCCCGCAGGTACACAGGAATGCCCCTTGTTAGCTAACAATGTTATTTCAGCGACCAGATGGCACAGGAGTTTTCCACTTTTCTTTCCACCTCATTTTTGCTCTTTGTTTCGACTTTTATAACAGTGTTGATACAAACAACTTTTCATTGTCAACATGTCAAGCTGACTGGATAGGTTTGGACAAAATTAACACACAAACAAAAGGTTATTTTGAAGAAGAATAACCAATTGTTAATAAAGAATGGGCAGCATCACTTTTTCTAATTCGTGTGACATTCAAGTGACTATGGACTCTGTTTGGGCTTTGTTAATCAACCTGTTCCCTATCGAGGTCACATATGGTTTGATGCAGCCAAAACAACTACCCTAAACGCCCGTTATTGAGGCCAGGTTTCTGTGGGAACAGAATATCAAGTGATACTGTGCATTAACAGAGAATGTAGTGGGGAAGTTGTGGTTGTTAGTTTGGAATAGGGAGACATTTCAACTCAAAATGAATGAATAAAAATCGACTTAATTTTTTTTAAATGACCCATTTTAATCAGTTTCTGGGTTCCTAAGGGAGTATCTTAGGGCTGCACGATATGACCTAAAATCAAAATCACGATCAAATTGCACATTTTACTATGAACGACAATTAATCACGTTGTTCTAAATCATCTTTTCTGAAGCCAAAATGTTTCCAGACGACGGACACTGCGTTTTTTTGGGCACAAGTTGCATAGTTGACTCGGACTCTGTGTTTGAGTTGTCCTCCATTATGCTTTCCGTGCGGCTGACCGGTCCGGGTGAAGTCACGTGACTACACACGGAGTAGAATGTTTTTAAGGAGAAAGTAAGCCTATCAACAGGAATAAATTATCGGAATTATCGTCATGGGAAAACACGTCGATAACAGCTTCAGAATTTCGAAGTCGATACATTTACGATTCATCTTCCAGCCCTAGAGTATCTTATTTAATCCTCCTGTTTTCACCACATCACAGAGAAGCCCATCCCAGGATACTCTACCAAACCATGAGTAACCAGAGTGCACAGGATTTGGTTTTGGTATTTTATTCAACTTACAACCAAGTGCAATTTCATATTTTCATGTTTACAATTCATACGTTCTGGTGGATACACGTGTTTGCATGGACCACAGACACAAACATTAAGGGCTATTTGCTGAATTAGGAGTACTGTCACATCTGCATCTTGTAGCCCTACTTATAATACACTAAAAATGCACTTTCAAAGACTTTACGTTTGATATTGCAAATTGAAATGTGAGTCTATCATAAGTGAAATTTCAGTGTGGTCTGATAAACTTCCTGCTGAGCTAAAGAAGACATCACTGCATTTTGAAATGGTTCTATGCACTCTGGGGAGTTCATTTCTAAGAGATTTATAAAAGCAATATCTGTTACTGAATTACTATGTTGTAATCCGTTCCTTCGATCATTTAAAACAGGGAACAAAAATCGCCTGTGGCCTTAAGGACCAGAGAAGAAAATAAGCCAGCGCAGTGCCAGTACATATCATCCAATCAGTTTCATTAAAAACAAACAAAAACCTAAATTAGGTCATTGTTCCACTTTTTCAAAGCGTCACTGACGATTTCTTTTCCTATTTGCTATTATGTCCTGTAGCTGTATCAGTGTTATTGTAGCTATTCCAACAACAAATCCACTGATATTGTTTTTCATTAATGTAACATTGCATCATGAGCCTAATCAAGTCTTTTGGGTTGAATGCAAATAACCTGAATAAAAACTGAATTTGTATCTTCCACACATTTGCAATCTCCCATTCCCTCTCCTCTGACTGATTTCCACCTCTCTTACTTTCCCTAGGTCTTTTCTCTCACATGATCAATCTGGGGCCGAAAGAATATTGGCTCTAACCTTTGAGCTCTTTAGTTGTTTGTAGTGCTGATCAAGGAGTTTACAGGGATTTTACTGCTGCTGTGATTGCAAGTTGCGATGGATAAGACCATGAGATTAATTTTTATTAATTGCTGTAAAGTGTGACTTATGCTTCTGCGGAGGCTTTACGCAGAGCTTTCGCCGAAGCCTACGTAAGTGGCCTGAAGTTTATACTTGTGCTTTGGTGTGTGCGTCGATCTCTTTAAGAGAATAGCAGGGTCGGCATGTGTGTGTGTGTGTGTGTGTGTGTGTGTGTGTGTGTGTGTGTGCGTGGGGAGTGTGTGTAGAGCGAGTGAGAGAGTGACGCCAATTAGCTTTGACTCTACAGGCGTAGTGTTTTCTGACCACGGTGGGAAATCTGTAGCAGGACAAGTTAACCCTCTCCTTGATTTAATGTTGTTTATGGAGAAAGAGAACACGGAAGTGAGTCGGGGAAAATCCAACGCTACCAAGCCACGGCCGAGCAACGTGCATCGCCGTGCCATTTAGTTACATTTTTCGAGAGGTGCACGTCATGCTACGGCGTAGGGTCCGGCATAGGGTCCGTGCCTCCACGTACCTTCGTACGTAGCCACGGCGTAGATTTAACGCAGAAGTATAAATCACTCTTAGCACCTCTATGAATCCCGCCTCTAACAAGATGTAGTCAAAGGGGCAAAATCGGTACGTTTTTGGAATTCTTCAAGGAAGTGATTTATTCAGTGGTTTCATGCTGGCCTTTTGATCAGACACTAACTCATACCTAATTATACTGATTTGAAATGTAACTTAGTCCTTACAGTGTATTGTGTCCAATAGCTCTAGGTTGTGTTATTTGTGCCTGTGCCATTTAATTGGAATAAAATAAGCAGGAAGACTAGGATGCTAGGATGTTGAGGCTTATAAACATCCGAATAAAGCAGCTGCAATATTTCATCCTTTGATTCTTTGCCCAGGATGTCAAACCCGCTCAGGAGTCACTGCTCCTCACGCTCAACTCAATGCAACTACGTACTTAATTATTGCATTATAATCAGCCTTTTTTTCTGTCAATGCCGGGAATAAAGGAGATGCAGTGGATTGTAGCCAGAACGTTCAAGTTTGCACTCAATCATTCCAACAGCCCCCGTGAGCTGAAATCTACGGATGTCCTTGCTTTCTCTTTTTGCTGTGTATCTGAGAAGAATTTATGACAGGAAATCAAGTCTGTGTAGTCTCAAACTGGGCCAAACCACAAAGCAGGAGACTAACAGTTAGCATCTGTGACACCAACAATTTAAAAGAAAAGCTTTTTGTGGTATAGTATGAAAATCAAATGGCCTAAATAGAGGAGAATTGGATGGAGCAACTCATTTTGAAGCTGATACAGTGGTATGGCTGCACTTCTACTTAGAAATTTGAATTCAATTTCAGTTAGACCCAAGAAGAAGAAAGCCCGGTGCTTCCTCTTGATAAAAAAATATTTTCCTTTTGACGTTGAGAAAGCTGTGCACTGCACTTCAACCACTCACTCTGCCTTTGTCAGGAATGACTCTTCCATCTGCAGCAAGGCTTTTATCCGGATCAACCTTAGCCGCTAGAGCCTATTTCTAAGCTTTTGCTCTTTTTTGGAGACATTTAACTAAATCTCAGACCTTTCAACCTGCAAAGCGAAGCCTGACCCAAACCCAATCAGTGACAGAACAAATTGTCTTCTTGCAAGCAAGCCCTTACATGATGTGTCAATGCATTTTGTTCTCTTGTTTGCGCTTATGCAACTGTGCAATTCATGCCTGCTTTACTGTTCGCCTGTTAGTGTTTGAAGAGCGCTACAGAAATAAAACACTGGTTACATAAATGTGGAATTAAGTCATTATGATAGCTGCTTATTACATCACAGTTGTGTCGTGAGGCATTTTTGACCTTTTGTCAGTGTGCTGCAGGAGAGTCCTTCCAGACCAGAGCTTACTCTGAATGCCGTCTCCGGTAGTTTCTCTACGTTCCAGGAGTTCAGTGCCAAAACAAACACGTGTCAGTCTGGAGGTAAACTTTGACAAAGCACGGATTTGGAAATGAGTAGAAATCACACGGCGGTTGGCTCCACTGGACACTTATTGACTGTGTGTGTCTTTGTAGCTTCAAAATCAGCCAATTAATGAGGCTGTTCACCTTTCTTCTTCGCTGTGACCTGCCCTGATTTAAACACAAGCCACATGAGCTTTGCTGGCTCCAGGCCATACGGAGCTTCATTGTGATCCTCTTGCACATATCCAGCTCAAGGTAGACAACCAAGTTAATGTAGTCACTGTCAACATCACTTTATAGCTATTTCTGGTCAAAGCCTAAAGTCCACTTTTCCAATCAATGCAGCATTCCTCCCGCTGTCTCCCTCTGTTTCTTTCTCTCCACTCCCCTGTGGAAATGTCAACATCAATACTATGATGTTTCAGTACAACTTCTGGGAATTTTGCAGGCCACTACCTTGTTCTCTGTTACAGTGTTTTAAAGGCAGATTTTTGGGGGGTTGGGGAAAGAGTGGAGGGCCAGCTGTTTGGAGCATAGCTGAGGTTAACTGTTCCTTTTGTTTCTCTCTCCCCAACGCACAATATACATTACATATACACTTTATAACACTATAAGCAGGTGTATGCAACACAGACTTTAACATGAGTGTAAGAATAACTCATGCAACACGCATAAAATAGGCTATTACTGCAGTAGAAGTTACGCCTCAAATGCATAGTAAAGGACATGAGCAATGTAATGCACCATAATACATCTGACAAAGTGCTGGTTGTACAAACTTCAAGATTATTTCAAATCTGTAGGTAGGCTTAATTCTGATGGCATAAGGTCATGGGGCTCTTAAAGGATGCTCTGCAGACTTGAAAGCACAACTGTATGTAATTTCATACGAAAATGTCTGAGAAATAGCATCCACTAGTGCAAAATGGTTACACAGATTTGGGCTTAGCCTTCATGACAATGCAAAATTTCGACACTATGCCTCAGGCTGCAGTCTAGACAGTGTCATTAAAAATTGATAGAAGAAAACCAGGTTTCCAGTAAACTGACTGACCGCTTGTTTGCTCCCGGTGCTCCTGGCTGTACGTGGTCGTCTCGGTGTCCACTTTGCGCCGGCATTGCCCCTGGCCCTGCACCAGTTGCTCAAGAGGAAGCTCCGAGTCGGGCGTCGGGTAGCATCGCAGACCGGTGGAGCACCTCGGGGTGTACACGCCGCACATCTCGCCCTCTTGCCGGGCGCACACGGGGCAGCATCCGCAGCCCGGTTCGCGCACTATCTCTGCACAAGTCTCGGTTAGCCTTGGGCACAGCGCCTGGCGCTCCGCGGTGCAGCCGGGACAGCGGAACACCATCTCGGCCAGGGAGGCACCAGCGAGAGACGCACAGAGGATCAGCAAGCTGCAGCCCGCGTACGACAGCATTGTTAAAGGCATGAGGTTTTTGGTCATTATCATGGGGCGATGGAAGGCAATCCCAAGTGAAAAAAAGGGGGAAGAAATGTGTATGCGAACAGGTGAAGCCGGGGGCTGGGAGGTCTGCTGGGTCCTACAAATTCCCAGGTTTGCTCTTGGGGCCACATGTGGGTGTTTATATGGGAACATCGGGAGACACTGGATTTAGTTAAAATGCCTTTTTTTCTTCTTCTTTTTAGCTTTAGATTAGAAATGTTGTCAGTAAATTATACTAATTTTGATAAAATGTGTTTCCTTATTTTATCCTGACATGGCCTAGAATGAGAATAAAGATCCTACACGTTTAAGGCTAAATTGAATGCATTTTAAGTTCTAAGAATACAGCAGCCTGATTGGACATAATTACAAGCCCCTATAGGTAAACCAGCTGTTAATGGCTTTTCACTTTCTGAAACTGCCTGTAATAGGGACACATTGACAGACCAAACATATTCTTGATCAGACATGATCATGTCATGTCATCATGTCACTGTAAAAAGTCTTAATTTTGACCATAGTATGCCTACATTACTGCAAATATAGGCATATGTAAAATGTTATTTAAAAAAAAAAAAACAGTGTGTGTAGCGTACAAGCTCACAAATGTTTTTCTGTGTATATATAGGTTTAGTGTAGGTGTAATCATTATCATCACCATCATCATTGAATCTCCCTCTTGGTGACATCTTCTGCTGACCTTGACCCCTGACCTCTGCATAGGGCAGTGAACCTCCTTCATATATAAATAAAACTGTTTTGCTGAACAGAATTTACAGAAATAGAGAGTAGCTGTGAAACTTGAGCTTGTGCTCCAGTAATCAAAAACAAGGCAGTAAATTATAGCTCCCTGGCTGGAAGACTCTGCATTGCTATACATACTGTGGTGTGTTTGTTTCAATCAGCACAGTCCACCCCAACTCCCAGAATGCATAAATAAATAAACAATCAAACAAAAGGACTATGTGCAGAGCATTCCTTACATGGAAAGACCTTCCCACCGTGGCAGACATGTCCATTGACACTCAATTAAAACTTGCCAGCTGCTACCAACTTATATGCCTGTGTACAGTAATGCTACTGTGCACGTATTCAGCAATGTTTCCTATCGATCGGTGAGGCCAAGCCTTGAGGTGTCGTGCTTGCCCACCGAACAAGCTCCTATTAACCCTGTCCAGTGCGGTAGACTAATCGGTGTTTATCCAAGAGCCCAGAAATAGAAGTGGCATGTGTAACCTTACTCCGCAGATATAAATGCAGATTATTTTGTTTTGTGGGTGCCCCCTGATTTAATGCTATTTGGCCCTATTCACGATCGGCATCCTAGCTCACCTTGGGGGCGTGCGGAGGGAGAAAGGGCACATTTGAAGCTCTCTTGTATCTCAGGGGTGTGAGTCAGGAGGATGCCCAGAGGGCTGTTTGCACATACAACCTCATATGTCATTTTATGAAACCATGGGTGGAAAAGCAGCCGGACGGCCACTAGCTAATAGGCCTAACAGGCCGCAGTATCTGCCCATGTGTGCAAAGTAATCCCCACCAAGGTCAGTTACTTAAATTCCTCCCCATGGAACTGTTAAGCAAACACAAACTCTGGATAAACTCCACATTGATAGAGGAAGGTATGGGATTACTGATGGGCTGAGGACGCATACAGTACATGTGTCTCAGCAAACATACAGAGAGAGGTTTGTCAAAGAGGTCATCTTCTTAATTAGAGTACAGTAAGTCCCCAACATTTTCCTGCTCTTTTAACCATATATCACAACACGTTTTACTTTATTATAACTGTTGTGTTGTCAAGCATTCATTATCTGTTTATACCTCAGTTATGGATGCTTCATATGATGAGTTATAGTTGTTGAAAAAAAAACGCCTACCAACTGGAAGGTTGGCGGTTCGATCCCTGGCCCTGCAGTCCTATGTCGAAGTGTCCTTGGGCAAGACACTGAACCCCGAATTGCTCCCGATGATGCTGCGTCATCGGAGTGTAAATGAGTGTGAATGTTTATCTGATGAGCAGGTGGGACCTTGTACGGCAGCCTCGGCCACAGTGTATGAATGTGTGTGAATGGTCAATGGTTCCTGTACTATGTAAAAGCGCTTTGAGTAGTCGTTAAGACTAGAAAAAGCGCTATATAAATGCAGACCATTTACATTTACTCAGTAATACTAATAATAATAATAATACTACTAATAAAAACTAATAATACTTTAAGATTAAGGTTAAGATATAGTATTACTCAATTACATTTAATATACAGCCTAAATGTGTTTATATTTATATGATGTAATTCACACAGGCTGATGCTTATTATTATTATAAACACTAATTGACACCCAAATATTAACCTGGACACCTTAATAACTTTCACTCTACACATTGATATACTGCCTCAATCGAGTATAAGCTGTCAAAATAGGCCAAATATTTGAATCCGACTCGATGCAATGGTGACATTTAAACACTAACAAGGCAATTCATGTTTGTATACTGCACTTCATCCAGCCTAATTTTGAGCTGCTAATCCTTACAGCAGGTCTTCTGGAAGACGGCTGCAACAATGGCAGCAGCCTGTTTAAAGTCAAAGTAAGAAAGCTGAAAAGACTGCGTCCCTAAAACCTATTTAACCTTACAATTGTCTCTAAATCCAAAATGCATATTGGTAGTGCAATAGTGTAGTATTACTGTAATTTTGGCTCTATGCTGGATTTTTATCAACTAAAATCGGTCTCTAAAGACATCCTCATGTTCATTTTTCAGGCTTTGATAATGATCGAGTGCACTGTTTAGTGTTTGGCTTTGATTATACTTAATTAAGGCTCCCTTTGCTTGGACTACTGATTAGATAAGTAGAGGCAATGCGTAGGGGGGTTGGAAAAGTAATTCATCATCTGATTAGTGGGCCTGCATAAAATGAAGTCACACTTACAGCAACTAAACAGCTGGATTATGTGTTTATATGCTAAACTAAAATGTTCTAAATTGTGCTGTGTGACATTTTTTATTTGAACACAATACTGCAAGAGTTGATATGGGCAAGAAAACTGTCAAAACTAGCTTTCATGCATGCACAGTTAACCAACTGGTGCAATGTGCAACATCTCACTGACTGGAAATGTTTACCAAATTACAGTACATAAATCCTTACATGGAAATGTTCGCTTCACAAGTTCCAAATGGAAAAATGCTTGTGTGTGTGTGTGTGTGTGTGTGTGTGTGTGTGTGCTCAAGTGTGTGTTTGTGCTGCCTAGCAACAAGTGATGCATTTGCAATTTAGGAAAGTTATTACTTTATTTGCCCATGCAAATCTTTGTGAAAGTATCTGTTACGGAGCCACAGCATTACGTACTCCCCAATGAAACAAAATAAAGACCTGCTGAAAACTACTCTCCTAATGTGTTGAGTTAATGCATGGGTTTACAGTCCAGAAGTCGAAGCTCTCAGCCTGGTTATATGCTGATGTCAGCATTATACTATTCACTGACATTACTGTTTTCCTCTAACAAAACCTTCTAAGCAAAGTCATCTAATAAGCAATTCAGGTCGTGCAATTGTCTTTCTACTGTGTGTAGCTTACAGAAATCAGTACACTTTTATCAGCCATGCAATGTAAGCATTAATAACTCTCACACTCGTTTGCCAACCAGCTACCCAGCTCTGTTTTTTATAGGTGCTATGTCTCAAATATGGTTTGACCTACAGCTGCAAACAGGCAGATGTGGTATGAGACTCAGGTTGGTAAATTTGACAGCTGGCATTTATTAAAACCTCAGCCACTATGAAGCCTGTGCCTTACTGCTTGGGTCTTAAATGCTGGGAGGCACAACATGACTAATAATGGCCTCTGTTGAGTCCATACATATGATTTGAAATACTTTAAGGTTGAAACAGACCTCAATTTGCTTCAGGCTGCATAAAAGAACAACATACTGTTAACCACTCTTGCAAGGTGCAGCTGCTCGTTAATTATATCGTTTTAATATATGAATGGTTGAATGGATTTAGTGTATTTGCTGGTCATAGTGAGGACTTAATTTGACGTTTTCATTGTTATCATGTCTGTATGTGAAGTCTGGGATCGTTGCTAGAGTGCGCCACCCTGTGGTCACCTTCAGGAATGAATCAAGAGCAGCGCCGTCAACCTACAATGAAAATGCAGCATATGTATGTACCTACCAATTTAGTGTGATTTTTGAGATTAAGCAAATGCGTAAGGTTGAAATTTCATGTAAATATTATAGCCATACATTTTCAAACATGAGACAGCATTTGCCAAGCAGTTTTGTTGAGGCAAGAGGGGAAATAAACGCAAAAAAAAGAAGACGTTTACACTCAGATAAAGGCCCTTTTCCTTTTTTATGTCTCCTCTTTATGTCTTTCAAGCAGTAGGAAATACATCTCTAATTATAGGCAACATAAACAAAACTAAAAACTGTAATTGTTTTCCTTTATTTGACAGTTGTATGGACCTTTTAGTGACTCCCCTTTTTGGTATATCAGGGCCACCGTAGACGTTTTAGACAAATTGTCATGTGATGAAAATATGTCAACATCACCGTGCACTGTATTATGAAACCAGCGAATTACTACTGAAACATCGTTTTTATTCACGTATAAACATGAGCAAATTGTAGTACTGCTCTCTCGAAGTAAAATTTTTATGTTAGCTATCCATTTTTTGGCTGTCACTGCACAGGTATGTCGTTTTTTAGCTAGGCTACCAGGAAATTGCTTATAACGTTAGCTAGTTTACATTAGCTGAGCTATTAACTGTGTTAAGTGCAGAGTGTTTAATGCTAATGTTGCTATAAATGCATGGACAGTTACACGAATTACAATAGCACGTTAAAACTGTATGTACTGTATAACGGTTATGTATTAGCTGCTTAAGAGGGACAATGTACTTAATTTCTGTTGATATTCGTGCTAACATCATGCCTCGTTTGAAACGTTTCAGGATGGCTGCACCTCACAGTGGCCAGTCCTCCCTTGTACACAGCTTGGCCACACTCCTCCGAAATGATGGTATGTTAAAATGAAATACACTATTATACCCCAATAGCCAAATTGGGTATGGATTTGAGAGACAAAACAACAGCATGGTGCTCTGTGTCAGTGGGTGTATTCACTCAGACAGGCACTTTTTCTATATTAAATATGTCGCCGTGTCCTGCTTGGATCGTGCTCAGAGATATCTGATCAGATATGGTCAGGATTTATATGTTTAGTTGGTAGGTGGGTCAAATTAATTCAGAGTGGGTTTGATGTTAATGTCTCCTTCATTTAGTTCAAAACAAAGTGACACTATTATTATTATTATAACAGTCTGAGCGCACTTGTTTGCCAACTTGAACTGAAATGTTGTCATCAAAATTGGACAGGGAAAATATTCCAAAGGTATTTTTGCACAGTGGCTGTAGGCTTTTCTGTCAACTCAAATGTTTGCTTGTCTCGTAATATTTTGAAAGCTTATTCTGAGGCACGCGTACATTGTTTATTTATCTTGTAGTTCATGTGAACATTTGAATTCCACCACACTGTGAACAGTGATCTTGCAATTTAACACAAACACTTGTTATAATTTGCTGTGGATTGAAATTGGATCCCTTAGATCTTGTCTCTCCCAACCTCTAGGCGACTTGGTGCTGGACGGCAGCAGCACTCTGACCTTGCCGGCGGCCAGCTTGCAGCAGCTCATCAGGCTGTTTGAACAGTACTTGTTGTCCAGGAGCCAGCAGCATGGGTTCCTTGCGCTGCCCTCCCACCCTGCCGACACTGCTTCCCTGCTACAGCTGCAGTTCCTGTTTGACGTCCTGCAGAAAACCATCTCCCTTAAAGTGAGCTGGGGCCCCTGAAATTGGTCTCCACGAGACCTATTTTCTATCAGTCAGTTCTATGGGGAAAAGCCCCTTACCCAAGTTTCCCAAGTGGACGTTTGTACATTTAAGCTGAAACCGTTTTTGTGTGATTTAGGAGGCCTTCCTCTGGGGCCAGGACCCCCAAAATGTGGTCAAGGGTTCTCACGTGGAAAAAGTCTTTATGTATATGAAAAGGCCTCATCAAAAGATTATATTTCCTTTTACCGTTAACTGTGTGACTGACAGCATTTGCAACCAAACATGGCTTAATCAAGACATTTATTTATTTTATAAACTTTCATGGGAGTCATCTTAAGTGTGTTTTTTTTTTTTTTTTTGGACAGGAGTGATTCTTATGTTATACCTGCTGCTGGATTTCTTATTTATGACATGTTGTGTCTCTTGATTCTTAAACGCAGCTCATCAACCCATCAGGGGTGAGACTTCAGTCTGTGGTGAAAATCTTCCCATTCAAGTCTTTGAAGTGTTTGGAGGTAGAGTATGAACCATGACTTCATTCATTCCTTTCATTTCTTTCCTCACCCCAGTTTCTTTTAATTTCATTCCCTGCTTCTTCCTCATCTTTTTATCATCCCCATCTCTCAAACCATTCCCTCTGTCTGTCATGACAACATTATATGTTTCTTTTTGTCTCACTTCCTCACCAGCTGAAGAGAATCCCTCCACACTGTCTCGAGGGACTTAGAGGAATTTACTCCCAGTTAGAGGTCTTTACATGTTCAAAGAGCCTCAGCTCCCTGGAGGTACTCTCACTTTGCAGCACATTTGTCAGCAAGTGTCACTGAGTGCATTTGTGGCATGTCTGCCTAGTCAAAGCTAAAGTGATATATGTGTGTATCTTCTGTTTTTGTTTTTAGGAGCTGCTTTCCCTGTGTGGAGGTGACCTGAGCTCTGCACTGCCTTGGCTGGAACTGCACACGCTCAACTTTAGCTACAACTCCATTGTTTGCCTTGACCAGTCACTAGTGAGAAAAATACGCACAGATGCATCATCACTGACTTATTTGCTGGTTGTTCGCTTCACCGGACTTTAACCTTCTCTTCTCTTCTCTTCTCTTCTCTTTCTTTCATAGAGTTTACTGAATGTCCTGAAGTTCTTAGATTTAAGCCATAACAAGATTCAGGAGTGTGCTGCATTTCTGAAGGTTTGTTTGATTATGATTGAACTTAATCTAAAACTTGTTCTGCTTCTGGCGATCTCTTATTTCCACATTGTCTTTTTTTCAGCCCTTGAGTGAACTGGAACACTTAAACCTGGGCTACAACTCCCTGCAGAGGGCGCCAACGCTGGGCCTGAGTGCCAGGGCCAAACTCCTCACACTTATCCTCAGGAACAATGAACTGGAGACTATTAACGGTAAAGTCAACTGATATATAGTCACAGAGTTTCTCATCTTGTTCTTTAAACACAGACAATCAGTCCCTGGTCAGATCAGACAGAGTAGGTAGGCAATACAATCACACAGCTCAGAGAGGAGTGAGCCAATGAAACCTAAAAAAACTGTAGAAAAAAAAAACAGGAAGCTGATCACTGTGCAGTGATCCCCCCCCACCTCCAGCTGTTTTGGTAGCTCTTCTGTTTATCTTGGACATTGTTTATCATCACTCAGTGAAGCATTAGATCACCTTACACCTGCCTGTTTAATATGCCTGTTTGGATGAGAAAAGGGAATAGCATGATAATCAAATAATATATTTGAGCTGCATGTTGTTGTTTTTTATGTTGATGAATTTGTGTGCGTATGTTGTTTAGACTGTATGTTCTTGACATCATGTCAAAAAGAGTTTTCCTGCATTGCTGTGCTGTCTGATTAAGTAGGTGTGGAGCAGTTGTCTTCACTCCAGGAATTAGACCTGGCCTATAACCTCCTGTTGGAGCACTCCCAGCTGGCTCCTCTCTCCCTGCTGCACTGTCTCAACACAGTAAGAAAACACATGCGGAAGTATATCATTTGTGGACACATTTAACAACATATGTGCTACACATATACCGTATGTGAGACCAAAATGTAATCTCTCCTTTTAGCTTAACCTGGAGGGCAACCCGCTGTACTTCCAGAAGACCCACCGCACCTGCACCGTCCGACATCTCTCCCCAAAGGCTGCGAACCTCAGAGTGAGTAATGACTCTAGCTAGACATGTGTTCCATTTTTTTTCAAACTTGCAGAATGCTGAAGCACCCAAAGCACCAAAAAGTGTCTTGGATATCAAGGCAGCAGCACACTTTATAGTACAAGACCACAGCTGAAAACAGAAGCAGATCACATTTTTGTCCTGATCTAAAAAAAATAGAAATGGAAAAAAAAAAAAAACATAAGTTGTTGGGGAGCAGTTCAATTTCTAAAGTGCGCCGTGATCTGATAACCAACTGTTCCAGTTATAGCAGCTGTTGGCTCATCTTTTGTATCAACAAAGACATTATACTGTATGTCTTGATTTATCTGAAAGCACAGCCTTCTCTAAACATACAGAACAGCTCCAAAACAGCTTCCTGTCGACCACTGTGAACTCAAAGGTGTTTCTGCATGATTCTTTCTTTTTACCACATCATTTTCTTTTGTTTTTTTCCAGCTCAAACTTGATGGTACCCCGCTGTCCTCATCTGAGTTATCAGTAAGTTTCTCAATCTGTAATCATTTTAGTGTGTTGTTTTCTCTCTGCAGTAATGCCTGGGTAAATAAATGTTGTGAGTAAATGAGTAAATGATGTGCAGTTGCATTATAGTAAGGTATAACATACACTAACATATACATGCACAGTATGTTGCAGAAAGATATTGCAGTGATAATACATATATGTATCATATCTTCTCTGTTGTTTTCTGAATAAGTAGTTGAATATTAGACCGCTCTCTTCTGCAGGTTCTTCCAAAACCAGGCAGGCTGATCGTCCAGGTACAGACTGCACCTCCAGTTGCCATGCCACCAGAACTGAGTAACCAAGACGTATCTAGTGGTGCTGGGGAGCTTAGTGACAGCCAGTCAGTTGGAGAAGTGGCAGTCTCATACAATCGGAAGAAGAAATCCAGGGTAAGAAAGGTGCTTAAAGTGTTTTAAACTGGTTACGTAGTTTTTCTCTGTGATGCGAAATATGTCCTAAACGATAACTAAATCTTTTCCGTGAGTCACTTCAATTTTAAAAGGATTTGAACTCACAAATTGGTATTCTTTACTGATCTGTCTAAATGGTGTGCCACATTTGCCAGTTCACCTCCTGGGCACTGCCGAAAGTGCTCTCGAGCAAGGCACCGAACCCCCAACTGCTCGGGGCGCCTGTCCAGTGGGCAGCTCCCTCACTCTGACATCTCTCCATTAGTGCATGTATAGGTACTGAGCACGTGTGTGTAATTCAGGCCTGTGTGTAATAACAACAGAGTGAAAAACATTGTAATTTCGCCTTGCGGGATTAATAAAGTATACATTATTATTATTTATTTATTTTAAAACCATTTTGTGTTGCAGAGTAAGGTGAAAGTGCGGCGGGCCAGTATATCTGAGCCCAGCGATACAGACTACGAGCCCAGACTGCTTTCCTCCTCACAGAGTGAGTCTCCCCCCGTCTCCCCGGCTTTTATCCAAGTTTTTCCACTTGTAGTTTTAACTACACTGCGTGTAATGTTGCTGGCTGAGATCAAAGCTTATTCAGCTGCTAAATATCTAAACCATACATGTTAAGTAGTTTTTCCTCCACCAGGCATCGTCCTCCCCCACCAGCAGGAGATTGAGCGCATGTCCAGCTTCAGAGACCAGCTGGGCGAGGATTGGCTGAGATACCAACATCATCTAGATGAAGCTTCCCCCTCTACCATCACCGTCGCTGTCAACGCCAACCCGTCGCCTCCTCACCGCCAACCCCTCCCCCTCCCCAACGGCCTTAACGCCACCACATGTCCATCCACCAGCCCTGGGCAGCAGGTGGCTCCATCGTCCCTGGATGTCCCAGAGGTCCTCCCCCCATCGTCGCTCTCGTCCGAGCCAGGATTGGAGACATCCGTGGATGCCGACCTGGAAATGGAGTCTACCCTACGGTGGCCCGGTCAGAGCTCACGGTCCACCTTGGAGGACAGCGCGGTGGATGGCGTGGTGGCAAGCTTACCAGGGGCGAGTCCAGAGTCCCATGGTTCAGCTAGAGGGGAGAGCGGAGGCACCAAGGAGGAGGAAGAAGAAGAAGAGGAGGAGGATCTGGGAGGTAGGGTATCAGTAGCATCAAAATATTCAGTTTTTCCCCCACCTCGGAATGCTGTATGGACTAGCCAGACCCTCCTCCGCAGCGCTGTGGAGGAAGGTCTGGCAATGCGAGACTACTCACATATCAACCTACTTACATACATTATTATTATTATTATTATTATTATTATTATTATATTAGAATATACCTTGCAACCCTTCTAAATCAGCACAACAAGGTTTTTAAGCTTCTCCTTCTCCTGATCTCCTTTCTCCTCTCTTCTTTTTTTTATGTTAGTGGACTTGTGTCACCCCCTACTTGTGGGTGTCTTATCTGACAAAGAGGAAGAAGATGGCGAAGGCCAGGGGGAGAGGAGGAGGAGGAGGAGGAGAAGGAAAGAGGTGTTCCTGCGCATCAAACACGGCCTGGTGCTGGAGGTGGACATGCAGAGCGGTCAGGAGAGATGCCGCCTGGAGCTACGCAGCCTGGCTCGGGTGGAGAGCACAGAGGCTGCCTGGACCCGAGGGGTGAGAGGAGAACGGGAGGGATAATGAAAGAGGTGGAACAATGGGAAATGACTTGTTGGTGTTCTGGGATTTAAGAGATGTCTTTTTAATCTCTCACTATTTGAATGAAGGAAACTACAATGAGTTCCCTCCTCAGTATATTGCTTAGGTTGTATAATAAACTTTGCTAAATAAACTTTGTATATTGTGATATACAAAATCAGCCTATTATCACCTTAACAATATATCAAGGGTTAAAGGACTTATGTCTCAGCAGGATTTGGAAAAACTTGTCCATGCTTTTATCTTCAGTAGACTCGACTACTGTAAGCTGCAGCTGATTCAGAACTAACTACGACCATGAAAGTGGATCACATCACTCCAGTCCTGAAGTCTTTACGCTGGCTTCCTGTGTCTCAAAGAATTTATTTCAAAATACTTTTGCTGGTTCATAAATCACTAAACGGTTTAGCGCCGAAATACATTTCTGATCTGCTACTACACTATGAACCACCCAGACCTCTCAGGTCGTCTGGGACAGGTCTGCTTGCTGTCCCCAGAGTCAAAACTAAACAGGGGGAAGCAGCGTTCAGTTTTTATGCCCCACATATCTGGAACAAACTCCCAGAAAACTGCAGCTCTGCCGCAACTCTCAGTTCTTTTAAATCCAGGCTGAAGATCTATCTTTTTGATGCTGCCTTTCTTTAAATAATTGTTCATTTATAAGTCCTCTGGGAGGCCTGAGTTGGACTCGTTAACTTGTTCTTATACTGCACTGTACATTTTCTATAGATTATAGATTTTAACCAAGTTTCAAAAAGTTGTCAATTTGAGTTTTCTTTCTTCCTCTCAGGAGACAGAAGAGATGCTTCCAGCTGTGGAGCTTCAGTTCGAATACATCAGCTGGGAGAAAAGGAGGAGACGCTACGTCATGCTTGATGATGAGCCACAGCAGGCATTGCAGGTTAATAACACAAACTGAAATTCATATATATATATATGAATTTCAGTTTTTTTTTTTCAATTTCAGAGACACTAAACCCAGAGATGTTAATCTACACACCCACATGCACGATGTGCACCACATACATACAAGGTACACACTGTACAGTGAAGCAATGCACATGCTCGTAAATAAGAACAACACCCACCCACTGACTTCTGGGACCAGCCTGGTCATGCTCACAGGCTGCCCTCCACTTAAACCCTGTTACCTTTTGTTTTCGTTTGTGACGTCAGCATCCAGCGGCACACTCTGTACCATGTTTACTACTTTGTTTATGAGTTTTGTCCTCTCGCATTGTGCCACATCAAATCTGTGCCAAGAGTTATTTTAACACAAAAGGCCGATACCAATCCAAGTACTTCAGATTTGTGGTGAGCGGTCAGGGACTTTTTGGAATGTGTTTTCTAAACAAACACATAGCTGAAGTGAAAAGTGTAAAACCCCAACATACACCTTCAGCTTTACCATGGCTGCTTGTGGCAGAACGGAAACACACAAGGTGTCCTACAGTACCAGATAAATTCCTCAAATTATCCTTGAGCTCTAGTTTAGCATCTTCAAGAAGCTCCATGTAGCTCCTACAGTTTCTCCTCAACGTTTTGAACATCCAAATAGCTTACGGTGCATTTTGTACTTGCCATACAGATTCTTTTTTTCATGACCAAAATGTCAGCAAGCTGGCCTATCTTTTTGGCTGTTGGCAGCCAAAAAGTCTACTTTGGCCAACTTTTCTCGACTGACAAACACGTTCTCTGCGCTGACATTTGTCGACTGGTCGCTCGGTTCCGTTGGTAATAAATTGACTGTTTTCTATTGCTCAGGGTGTCAACAAACTGTTGTAAAAACATGACTTTTTGCTTACTAGGCTCTGACTGACGTGCTGACAAGTGTGGCGGAGGAAAACCAGCAACAGGACTCTGTGCTCCGCCCCAGCTGCGTTCGCCTGCAGTGCCTTCGCTGCAGGTCCGAGTTCACGCTTAAGGGAGAAGGGAGTGAGGAGGAGGTCAGGGGGAGAGCGAGGAGGAGAGGGGCTGCCATGCTACCAGAGGGTGTGGAAGAACAGGATCAGGAGGCGTTTACAGAGTTTGATGATGACGGCAAAGGTGAGAGCACTTTTACAGTAGCCTTGAAGCAAATATTGCTCTATGTTTTCCTTTTTTAAATGCTTGCGTTGTTGTTGCCAAAACAGTGTCTTAGTTCGTTTCAATTTGGTTGAAGTTGCCTGCAGTTTCCTTTCTTTGATCTTTAATATTGCTTGTTTTGTTGACCTATTAATCAGCACAAAAACTGTAAATGTTCTGATATGATGTTTCGATGAAGATGTTTAAGGCACCCACCGAATCCGTGGTGTTGTAGTTTTTTTTTTTTTTTTTTTTAGTTTTTTTTACTAGTCCAAATATATTTCTCTGTATTAAGACTACAAATGAGACCAACATGCTACTTCTATTGCAGCTAATCAGCTTTCGTGTTATTGGTACGAGTCTCTTTCAGATTCACCACAGACATAAAACGGATTTCATTCTACAGCTATTGGGAAGTACAAGTTTAGCGATACTTTGCTTGAAAACATTTAATTTAGGCCTTGGTTAAAGCCAGTTGCTAACAATGTATTTGAAGCCTACTGCTTCTAATGCAAGAAAGCAATTCAAGTGGGAAAGTTGAGTGTACGGGCACTGGAGTCTCACGCAAAAAGTGAGAAACTATATATATAACTGCTGTGAAGGGTCTCCAGCAAACGACAGCCATCAGCCAGTTCTGCCAAGTATTGGGCAGCTCCAACCCCGGCCCCAGCACTACCTCCACAATACACACTACACACTACACACACTGCAGCTCCGCGGCTCACGTAAGGGACCTCTGTGTCACTTTTGGATCAGAGCCAACACTAAGAGCACAGGTGCTCTTGGTCCTCCACATGGTGACTAGACACCAGTCCTAAAGTCTATATCCTCAACGTTCCACTTCCGGGATTTCTCCGTTGTTGACGGATATTCCGCCGGATTTCACTCATTTAGGCCGGATAGCCGATGCCTTGGGCTTCCTTTGTGTTGGCATTTTAAACTCTCATTTTAAATTCTAAACGGGCGATTTCTGAGGACTATGGTTAACTGCTCCTCAGATCTCTGCAGGGTAAATCCAGACAGCTAGCTAGACTATCTGTCCAATCTGATTTTTTTGATGCACGACTAAAACAACTTTTGAACGTACACACGTTCCACCAAAACAAGTTCCTTCCCGAGGCTATTTTGCAGCGGCGCCGTTGCTTCGTCCGGCGCTTCGCAACCCCCAAGACGATTGTGATTGGTTTGAAGAAATGCCAATAAACCAGAGCACGTTTTTCTCCCATCCCGGAATGCTGTGTGGACTCGCCAGACCCTCCTCCGCAGCGCTGTGGTGGAAGGTCTTGGCAAAGCGAGACTACCAGTTCTATAATGCGAATGAGGAAATCGGGTAACTGTTCCAGACGATGTTTCCAGACTCTGATATCTGATATCTTTTTGTTTTTTTATGTCGTGATATAGGTCTTACATTTCATTCATAATGGTCTTGAAAAGTCTTAAATTTGACTGTTTAAACAAATTCCTGAAGCAACTTGATGTTTGGCTTTTGTTCATACATGAATCTGTCATCCTTAGATGTCAAATAATCCCACACACACATGCCTTTTTCTGATTCATCCCTCACACTGAGTCACGCACAGTCTCGGTTGAGTCATGCTCAGCCTCACAGACCATCCGAAAAAATAAAGCACTAACGTGATTTCCTTCCACTAAAATCAGTGCTTTTCACACTTCAATGTCAGCCGGGTATGTTGCTAAAAATTGGAGATAAGACAGAAAAGACACAAAAGAAGGTCACACGTTATACCTGGAACGTTCATGCAAAAAAAAAAAAAAGTTTTATCATCAATTGACGTCAAATCACTTCACGACTACTCCTCAGTTATCAGGCTCCTATTGGTAGTCTGCACAGGGCTGCATATTTTCCCAAAACAAACTTTTGGCTTCAGATGGCCGCGAGTGAAGAATCCTAGGAGTTATCTCCTCTCTTTCATTGTCAATTGGGCCACTCTGCTGAGTTAGCAGCAGATAGATAATACCCTTTGCTGCAGCAGACCCCTCCCAGTGCTTCAACCAAACCTAGCATTAAGACCTGCTCCGGCATGCACAGACTGCACACAGGCTTTGTTGGACAGATGTTTTGGGGATTTCTTGGATCCATGCTCTTTTTGTTAGCATTAGTGTTGGTGTTTCAGGCAATAAAAAACTTTTTTTCATTTGCACGTGTCGGAACTAAGGCATTTGTTTGCCTGTGGGTAACAGAAATACATGCAGATACAAAGAAAAGCGTGTCTCCTTCATATGCAACTTGTTTGGAATGAAGGCGTGCACGTTTTCTGTCTCTTTTCTTGCATCATAAGTAATTTGGTTGTCAGAATCATTAACTGTCATGTTCCTGAGTAGCGATAGACACAGACGATATAGTTTTAAAATGCAACCCTTGTGTTTTTCATGTAGTTTCACACAGTATAGTAATAACATTTACATTACGTGTCACTTGTTGGCTACTTGGAGCAACTATGTGTTAAGTGTCTTGCTCAGGGACACATTGGTTGATGTATCGCAGTGTGAATTCAACCCAGATCTCCCACACCAAAAGTATGTGTCATATCCACTGCGCCATCACCACATTTCTTTTTTTATTTTTTTATTTCAATGATAATATAAGCTGTCTGCATTCATACCACGGATGGAAAAAAAAAAATCAACCTTAAACTAGGAGTCATCAATAGACTACACTGTTTCAGGTTTAGTCGTCACAATAACCTTTGCTTTCTTTTTTCTTTTTTTTCTTTTTAGGAAACAGTAACATTTGTCCAGAATGTGGTAGTGATCATGTGGTCCAGCTGGCTGGCCAATCAACTCCCTACAGCAGTACGCCCATCCGGCGCTCACCAAGGCCGGAGAGTGGGGACGATCATCTTGATATAAACCAGAGTGCAAATAAGGTCTTTCAGAACAGTAGAACACTTTCTCCTACGTCTGTTTTCTCTTTTGCTGTAATTTAATTCCAAAAATGTTCAACCAGAAACTCATTTCAATGTTTTCATCTTTATCACAACAGGATGATTACACAGATGGCAGTATTAGCAGTAGTCCTATCCTCGGTGCTGCCACCACTACAGAAGACCCCGCCTTCGTCACTGCCCAGGGAAGCTCCTTCTTCATCGGGGATGTTCAGGGTGATACGTCCAGTCTCTCCTACAAATCAGAGTGCCAAAGTAAAGAGGATCTGGCTGGGAGCTACCATTACATTGCTACCGGTGCCACACCACCTGAAGTCAAAGCCCAACCTGAGGGAAGATCCACCCACAGCGGTGGGTTTTTTTCATGTTTTTTTACAAGTTTTCTTAAAAAGCGGTACCCTGGAAATCCAGAGTTCTCGGGAGAGCACAATTTGAATTTGCTCAGCGAGTCACTCTGGCATTAACTATGCCCTTGTAGCCGAGCTGCACCAATCACATCGGTGTATCCGATGTAGACGGGCCAGAGGCGAGCTAAACAGATGACGACAGTTTAATCTACCAGTTAGCTCCGCTGGTAGCTAAGCGTATGGGGCTCTGGATACGTCACCCCGTGTATTGTTGTGATTGGTCGTAGTGTTATCCAATTGCGTGCAGTGAGATTTTCAAACGCGTGCTTGGTGCCGCCCCTCGAGTTGGGCCGTTTCCATCACTCAATGCCAGCCCCTTAATCTTTCGGATTTGGGTCTGGATTACCAGGCTAAAAAAGAGGCAGTATAAAGTGTTAAACGGTCTTACATTTAATTTACAAAATTCTTAAACATTAACATACTTTTGGTTAATCCATTCGTCCATTTCCTGCCTCTTATCTGGGTCCAGGCCACATTCATTTGATTAATTATATTATTGGCAGTACAGACAAAATGTTATATAATTGTTAATAATTCTCGGCTATATCGTCCCTACAGGTTTTCCATCCATCATACTTTAATATTTTGACTAGTAAGATTATGAATCAGGTAATAAATTGCATTCAATGTGTCTTAAAAAAATCTTACATTTAACTTGGTGAACCGTGCAGAAACCCAGTTTTTTTTAGGGCTGCAACTCACGGTTAATTTTTTTCAACTAAGCGTTGCGTACAGTGGCTCAGGACTGGTGTAGTCTCAGGGTCCAAATTGTCCCATACTGCGGGCATACAGTGATAACTGCTGTGCTGCTCTTCAATTTTAACTCACAAAATGAAAACTGAAATCAAAAGCATTGCAACAAGAGTGCAATTAGGGCTTAAAATCAACATTTAAAAAAATTAAAAAAACAAAACATTAAAAGTATTGCAGTTGAAGTTATAACTTACTCAGGCCAATTAAACTATTTTAGTGCATAATATGTGAAGAGGCCTTAATACAAAACAGGGCAATACTTGTGCAGTGCTGAAATGATAAAGAGAAGAAAAGTTGTTTTCGCTAGGAAGAAATGGTACTTCAAAATAAAAGCACTACTCTGGAAATGTGTTACATTTCGAAGTAATGTTTTTATGACAAAGCTGAACCACTTAAAGGCCAGCCAGGGTGGAACCACTGGTTTGATGTATGAAAATGTCAAAACAATGGCGGAAAAATCACCTAAAACAGTCTCAGAGTGACATCTTCAAGATCACATTTTTAAAGCTGGGACAAACTGAAACAGTTTATGGATTTGACTTTTTTTTTTTACATCCAAAATAACATTGTGACGTTGGCAGGACTACGTATTGGAGGAAAGCCCAAACAGCAGTAAAATATAAATACTATTTTATTACTTGATTTGGATTCTGCAGTTCATATGGTCATTGTAAAAACACATCAACTGTGGCATGCGGTATAAACTGTTTACGTCAGCTTCATTGCCTTTTCCTAAAGATATATTGAAATCTTAATTGAAAGTGAACGGCGATGGGAACTTTTGTATCCCGCGGATATTGTGCGGTGCAGAAATCCTTCGAGGCGCTCTGTATCTCTGTGACAGCATCCGATTACCTCCACATCTGTCTGCCATTTTTAGATGAACCACATGGTAACTGTGCAACAAGACAGATTGGAATCATTACTGGATGTGATGGGAGAGGAATCAAAGCCTGAGAGAGAGAGAGGGCTGCGTCGTAATGATAGCTTTCTGTGTCTTCTTTGTTGTAATACTGTAGTTGCGGTGCCAATAGCATGTTATCTGTCATTCTGAAACCACAGTACTGGAGACATTGTACTCATCCTAAAACACTGACTGACACTGAATATAGTAACTTTTTCTGGTGACACAGTGCACCCATTGTTGTGGAGCCAGAGGCCATAATATTCTTTCTTTCTTTCTGAAGTGCTTTGTTTGTGTGTGTGTGTTTGTGTGTGTGTTTGTGTGTGTGTGTGTGTGTGTGTGTGTGATTTTGTGAAACATGACCCATGAAACGATATTCATGAGACTCCTTTTTTTGTTCCTGCACCTTCTTCATTATTTAAAAAAAGGCTTCTTTGTACGTACGTGTATACATGTACGTACAAAGAAGCCTTTTTAATCTGATCTCTGTTTGCACTCTCTCTTCAAATGAAAGCCGTTGGGTTTGTTTTGGCCTCTGCAGGTCAGTGCCCTGTCATTTTTGATTCGCTGTAACCATTCATCAATGTTCAAATAACCTCCATTGCTGTTCATTGGTGAATGTTTTGCTCTTATAAACCTTTTCTGCGTGAGGTATGTTGGCTATTGCTACAGTCGGCGGTTTTATAAAAGCCAAGAAATATGTAAGCTGCCAGGAAACTGTGGCTTAACTATTAGTGCAAGATATCATTTGGGGGAATAAATAAAGTAGGCAAAAAGGTGAATTCATTTTGAGTGAGTTTATTATTTTTTTTATTTTTTTAAACTGTACTCCAGCCCTAATTCAGAAAGTTTTGTTTCATTTAGTGCTGAAAAATGCAAGCATTAATAGGGATGGAACTGCTGACTGCTCTCAAACACCATCTTTGTGTTAGACCAACAGTTTTAAGGCTGACCAACTGTTGATGTCTCTGTAGATGATTTGGACCTACTGTCTGAGGACTACGAGGCGGTGGACCATCGGCTGCAGCTTTTCCTCGATGTGGACATCTTCGAGGAGGAGGAAGAGCTTCACTCTTTCCTCAAAGTATGTAAGCCCTGAAAACCTTTTTTTTTTTTTATTCTAATCTACAGTTTTTATAGGGATTAAACAAACAAGATGTTGCTGTTGCCTTCAGACAGAGCCAGGGTAGCTCCCCCTGTTTCCACTCTTTATGCTAAGCTAACCAGCTTGTTGGCTGTAGCCTTATATTTAACGGACTGATATGAAAGTGGCTTAGAAAATTATTAACACTCAAAGCTCCTGTCTGTTTGTGCGTGTGTTGTTGGATCAGGTTTGATTGACAGTGCTGGCAACATGAGCCATAACCCCAATAACTGTCATCACATTTTGTTTAACTCCATGGCTCACAATAAGAAGCAGATTGAGAAAATATTTTTTTTTAGGGCCTTTAATCTTTAATAGAGCTAATATTAAGGCTAGAATGTATTGTTGCCAGACTGCTGTGTTAGCAGAATTGTGCTAGTGATGGTGGTCTGTGACTGATTGCTCAAATGTAGCAGTATAATGTTTTTATGTTGCCGTTATTGTTTCTTTTGTGATCGCGGTTTTTAAAAAGTCCTCTAACATATCTGATGATGGCTAAAAAGATTCCAGCTAAATGGGTGGCGACAGCTTTAAGACCTGCAGCACTAAAGCTGCAGTTTTAATCTCAGTCGGCCAAGATGAACGCAGTCAGTAAATCTCCCACAATCATCTTTTTCTTTGTGGCTTTTTTTTTAAGAGTTTTGTGCTCCCCCTGCTGTCCCTCAGCGTTCTCTGAGACCTCTTTAATATGTATTGCATCCTGGGAGCTCTTGAAATTGCTATTGCTTTTCTCTGTCAGACACCTGGACATGGAGCAAAGAGCGGAACAGGACCAAGCAAACCACAGCTGGATACAGGAGGTCTCGCTCCATTCATCTTAGTTATGTTTATTTATCCAGTGACAGGGGCTGCTCGCTGTTTCACTTGTGCGTTTTTTACTTCTTGTGTGTTGTTTGAGAGGACATAAAGCAAGACCTTGGTCTAGCGGTTTCATTTTAAACCCCTGCAGAGCTTGTGAAAAACTAAAAACTGCTGAGAATATGGTTAATAGTTCAGTATTGAATTTGTAGCCCTGTGGTGCTCATTATTATGCTGTAAAAGACAGTATTCCCAGGTGAGCGCAGCACTTGTAAAATCTGTTTTGCTATTTTTTAGAGAAAATGTCCACTACAGAGACAATGACAATGTTGCTGCTTTATGTCATGTATTCCCTTTTTCTGTGTGCCTTCAGATGTCAGCTGTCAAATTTGGGGAGCCAGGGCAGGTTCCCTCTCTGTTGGTGGTGTCAAACCAGCGGATCTATTTCTTGGAAATGACATCAGAAACCCAGTGAGTAGAGCAATAACAGCATACAGACAGTACTTCTTCAGTATGAAAAACTTAATTGCAAGAGTGCACACACTTATTTCAAGTTACACTGCATAGTTATTTGCATTCTTGCAGTATTATATATTGTACGCAGTATTATATGTTTGTTTTTTTGCATTAATTGTGGGTGTATTATATATGTATGCATGACAAAGAAATGAATGTTTAAAGATAGCTTGACAGTCTAAAGCTAAGTCAGTGAGATATTGATACAACACATTCCAAGTCATCAAAAGAGTAATCACATCCTGCTGGTGTGGACAGCGAGGGTGCCACTCTGCAGTTAACAATTATGACTTTTAATGCTGGTGTGTAAGTTCCACACCCTCTCCTTTTAGGATGTGGAATATATTGCATAACCTGCCCAGGTTTTTGGGTCACATCTTGAGAACACATTAACCTTGCAGTGTCTGCTGACTGTGGAGTCTTTTCTCCTTTAGTATTGTTTCTCTCCTCCGTCGCCCACACGAAAAGCTTTTCTTCTCTCATCCAACTAGAAATCTGTCCCTTTAGACATGACGAGCCCATGCTGTGATGGCTGTGGCAAAATCACTGCAGTCTCACCATGATTTCTGACCACAGGAACTGACTTCACTTGTTCTTGGCACTGTGCAAGAAGTCAAACTGTTATTTTGACCTCATATCTTAATTCTTGAAAAATGAGGTATTACATAAGTCATTGCCTTGATTGTACTGAGTAAACTTTGGCTTAAACAAACCCATTTCAAAGTGTTGTTCTGGCAGTCACACCTCCAAGTGTCAGAGATCAAGTAAACTATTTAATGCAGCTCACTGTGACAGCACATTTGCTGCCCTTTCTGAAACATTTTTTCCTCCCAGCAGAGGCCAGCTCTCTGATTGGCTGCAGAAGAGGGCCAGCCACCCAATCATGGAGCTCAGCTACCTGGAGGTGGGACTGGGCTCTCAGAGCATCCACATGGAGTTTGGAGATGGGGAAGTGGCATACACCCTCCTCGTGAGGGACAGTTTACGCTGCAAACGCTTCTTTGGCCTCTTGACAGGTAAAAGGAAACACTGCCAATTGCAAAATGGTTTATGTTTAATGTATGGAAAAAAACATATAAAAGAAATTTAAATTGTTTGACTATAGTCAGAGAGAGAAACTCACTGACCCTGCTTTTACTCTAATTACTGGTTACACTGGTTTCAGCAATCTCGTCAGGGTGCTCTGAGGGAAGATGCAGCGAAATAAACCGTGCACTTATTTAGATTAAAAATAAATTGTAGAGTACTATTGAATCCCTGAGGCAGGTATTGGAACAGCATGTTCCACTCACAAGCATTGTGCCACAGAAACCCGACCTACTCCCCTCACAAACTAATATTATACCATATGTGTGCTACGTGACGCAAATCTCTGCCCCCCCCCCAACTCGGTATTGGGTTCACTCAGACTGAGTACATCCTGCCCAGACCAACGTGTCTGCAAGGTAGAACCAGCGGCTGAGAGGAAAACCTTTTATTAGACGGGGGCTCCTGCTCGGGCCTGGAATGTCTGGAAAAATATGGAAAATGAATTTGACAATCTCCAGCCCCTTAAACCTGTGCAGAAAACAGGAAAACATCTTGGCACTTGTGGAAAAGCATTGCTGCTCAGTACACATAATTCTACATTTTGGGGGAATTTGACACAGACAATGTGACGTATGACGGTATTTTCCCCTAATTACTGTTTTATATTACCAATTTCAGGGTACAAGATACTGAACACAGGCAACAACAACAACAACAAAAAAATCTATTTCAGCTAACAGACATGCTGATTAGAAGAGCAGTCCCACTTTTTCCACAACGTTCTGCCTCCAGCTGCTGTCTGATGGGGTTTTGTCCAGCTTTTGCTCATACACAATCAAGCAAGAATAGTTTTGGAAGTATATAAAAGTGTTGTTTCATACATAATGTTCTAGCATCTCGTACAGTTTTTAAAGTTTGAATTTATTTAATTTTTTCTTGAGTTAACTCGGCAGTAAATACAAACAACAGACAACTGTCATGACAGACAATAGCTTTTTGAATACATGTATGCCGCCCCTTCCTTTACCCAGAGGCAGTGGTGGAAGATCCGCTACTGACGTTAAAGTAGTAATACCACAGTCTAAAATGTTAATTACTAAAAGTACAGAAGTATTATCAGCAAAATGTAATGAAGTATCAAATGCACTCATGCAGAATGTCTCCTTTCACAGTTATAATAATATATTATTCTGTTTTTATCACTAACAAATACATGTAAAAGCATTTTAATGTTGTAGTTTGTCAGTGTGGAGCCAATTTGAATACTTTGTATGCAGTACTATAGTACTGCATCATCTCATATAAACGTATACACTTTGTTATGTAAAAAGTAGTCTTGCATTGCCAGACCTTCCTCCACAGCGCTGTGGAGGAGGGTCTGGCTAGTCCACACATCCATCCCGGGATGGGAGAGAAACGTGCTCTGGTTTATTGACATTTCTTTAAACCAATCACAATCGTCTTGGGCGGCGCTAAGCTCTGCACGGCGCAACATCGCCGCTGCAAAATAGCCTCAGGAAGGAACTTGTTTTTGGTGGAACGTGTGTACGTTCAAAGTTTGTTTCAGTCGTGCAACAGAAAACTCCGATTGGACAGATAGTCTAGCTAGCTGTCTGGATTTACCCTGCAGAGATCTGAGGAGCAGTTAACCATAGTCCTCAGAAATCCACCGGAGGTTAGAACGCCAACACAAAGAAAGCGGAAGGTAACGGACATCCGCCCTAAATGAGGGACATCAAGACGGAATTTCCGGCGGCAACAGAGCAATCCCAGAAGTGGAACGTCTTGGTTATAGACTATGTAAAAAGTGATTAGTAGCTACAAGTGTCAAATAAATGTAGTGGAGTAAAAAGTGCAATTCCCCGCTAAAATGTAGTGGAGTAGAAAGATAAAGTAGCATAGAATGGAAATACAAAGTACATGTATGTCAAAATTGTACTTCAGTACAGTACTTGAGTAAATGTACTTAGTTACATTTCACCACTGCCCATAGGAATGTTATATAAAGAGAAATGTAAATTGATGACGAAAATGCAATTTTGAAGCCCCACTCAGAAACATGTGGGTATTCATTAACTTATGCCCCGAAGTCACATTTGATCCTCTGACTGACCAGCGTTTAGTGACATTTTAGATGCATTTCCTCCTACACAAAATGTTCTTTTTTTTTTTATCTCTCTCACACTTTCTCTTGCCTCCCCTGTCCTCTGAGAGCTTTTTCTTTCGGTATTAATTCATAAACAGCTCATTTAGTGCATTGTATTCTTTGTGGCAGATGATTCCAGATTGCTTTCGGCGAGACCACAGAGTTTGTCCAAGACAGAGCAGACAAGTTGAAAAACACGAATGATGGTTTGCTTCCAGATGCATCCTAAAAAGAAGTTTGTTTAAATGCCAACCACCTCCACATAAAGCATAGGATGTTTATGTTTGCTTTGGTCCTTGAAGACAACGATCAGTACGTTCTTATGATGGCAAACTCTCTTTTCCTAATGCCAGATTATCCCCAAAACAGCTGTTGTAATATTCTGTTCAAAGACGTAGGGAAAAGCTTCACCATAACAAACCCTGACTATTGTCCAAGCTGGCTCCTGTCATGTGGACAAAGATGAAAACCACAACTGGAATGACTGAGGACTCACTGGCTGGAAGAAAGAAAGAGAGAGAGAGAGAGGATGTGGTTATAACTGGGACAGTTTTCTGGAGCTCAGAAACTAACCGAGTCTGACAAAACTTCATTGAAACATGAGAGATAACACGAGACCTCTGGAATCTGCAGCCATATTGACCTTCTATTTTTGTTGGCCAGTTGTTTTATTGTCAGTTTTCATTGTTGTCACTCAAACTGTGCTATGGGAGATTTGGTAAGGGTGATGGATGCATACACCAAACATGTTTATGGTTTTCAGTAGTAGCAAGAGAGAGAACATGGTTTTGGGTCAAATGCACCTTTGCTTTTGAAACTAGGAAATCTAATCTTTACCCCTTTACCCCAGCTGTCTGACATATCAAACAGTGGTATTTGATTTCATGTGAAAATCATCAGGGGCATTGTTGTTGGCGCCGCAGGCAGCCAAGGAGTCTGGGACTGAAACAAGAGGAAGCCGGAATACTGACATACACCAGAGCACCAATCAAAGGCCGTCCGCTGCAAACTGGGCTCGGCCCGTCACATTTGTTTACTTGTGATTGCGATCTTGGATGGCACCTCGTTAAAACTGTCCACAGTAACAGGTTATTTAAGCTTTGTTTGCAAAGTTAGTCTGACACTCAACTGGTTTTCATCAACACATAAGAAATGAAGGAACCAATAATGTAGAAGACTTTGACTCGAGTCCAATGCACATTTGTTTGTGAAAGTGATTGAGCCATCTGCTATTTTTACTGCTTTTTACTGACCATTTAACTTTGCATGACGAAATGAATTTGATTCGAACCGACAGACTTGTGTTTTGCAGAGTATTTAAAAGCATCCAAGACATGACAGAGAACAGGGCAAGAATGTTACATTTTCATCCAACAGCAACACTGTTTGATTAACTCCAGTGTCCACAACATTTGAACAATTGAACACTTGTGGCTGGTTAAGTATTCACCGCAGTGAAAATATTGTATTTGGCTTCTGGCAAGTGTTAATTTCTTACATCTCTATGTAGGGCATCCTTGAACGAATATAAACACAAATACAAATGTGGTCAAGGTTCCACTTAGTACGGTGTTAATGAGTTGTAAGCATTTACATTGATTACCCATCTCATTTTATGTTTCCCTCCATTCACCAATTAGTGCATGCACATGTAGACAATGTGGACATAGTAACAAATAGGCAACAGATGTTATTGATTGACATAACATAAAAAAAGGACACCGATAAGTAACAGGGGACAGCATTGTGAAAATTAAAGGATTTGAAAAAAGTAATAACTCAATTGAAATCAAAAAGGGCGACGAGAGAATTCAGAAGCAGAGAAGAAATGAAAATAAATAAACTGAGGGCGTGATCTGTTTGGGTTTATCATAATTTCCTCTCATACTTGTATATGACTGGTTATTGAAACCCCAGTACTTTTTGAGCGCTGACAGAAATGTAGACCGGAGTTTTGAAAACAATCAAGTGGCGAAAGTTGGCATTGAATGCATGTTCCGATTCCTAGTCTTGTTCACTTATTATTTGATCAGATAGTTCCTGTTTAAATCAATTTTAGACAGTATTTTAGTCAGGGAAAGTCATAGGTAACACACACTTCTGGGAGTATGTGTGTGATGTTGTGAAACGTGACCCATGAAACGATATTCATGGGACTCCTTTTTTTTTCGTTCCTTGCACCTTCTTCATTATAAGAATATTGATAAGGCAGGGTTTGTTTTGCCCTCATTTTACATCCCTCCACTGTGAACCCCTCTTTCTCCCCCACTCCTCCTCAATGTCCCTTTAAATCCTTTCGAAGTCCGTCTATTCAAACTTGACTGTGAAGCCACACTGCACATACCCTCTCTCTCCTGTATTGTTGTCACACTCGATGACACACTACAATCCGTGAATGCGAGCGTGACCCAGGCCATTGTGCTCCCAACATTTTTTCTCACCAACTGATTCTATGGAGCCGAAATCTTACACCTGCAACAAGAGTCCTGTTGGCTTTTTTCTTATCGTAGTTACAATAGCAGAAGAAGAAGTCTCCGATTGAGTTTGGCTTTTGTGTTTAGCATGAATGCTTGGGTGTGACATTTTTAAAGCTATTGTATTTTTTCTGTGTACTTTACAAGTTAGAGGAAGTGTAATTCTACATTCAGTTCTACATTTGCCACATGTATGAATGTTTATCCTGCACAAATCTGTAACCGTTTTATCTAATCGTCAACTATGGCTATCAAACCTATTCTAAGAAGTACTTGCATCCTCTATTTCCTTCCAAACGTCTGATAAAAGGGAGCGCAGAGATGCTTCCACTTAGTGTGAGATGTGTTTGACATCTCATGTTTGAACAGTTACTCACAGCTATGCACCTTCCCAGCTGTTTCCACTAGCTCCAAGCTGTAACACAGCTTTGGTTGGCTGATGAGTTTTCACGGGTTGAATCCTCTTACTTCCTTGTTTTCTTCTCTTTTTTTTTTTTTCTTTATTGTATTTTTTAGTCTTTGGTATTGGTATTTTCATACTGCCGCTAATGATCATTATGGGTTTATCTGTTGATTATTTTTTATGACTAATACAAATGTAAATAGAGAAAAATAACCATACCATACTTTTCCAAAAACCCAAGTTTACATCTTCAAATTGCTCATTTTGTTCAACCAAAAGTCCAAAAACCCAAAGATATGCAATTTATAGTTTTGTAAAGCTGAGAAAGTCAACAAATCCTCTCATTTGAGAAGCTAGACACATCAAATGTTTACTTCAAAAGTTAAATGAAGTAAATATCCAAATTGTTGGTGATGAATTACAACTCATCGTGTCAAAAGGCCACTGGACTTGGCTTTAGTTTCTTACAGACATAATTATCCGTCTAGTTATTTCTTCAGTTAACTGAAGAAGGATGACTTCACAGACAACTATATATAATTAAAAAATCTATAATATTTTTGTTGTTATTCCCTCAGGAATTGTGCGCGAGATGGCTCACAAGTCAGAGAGCAAGCTGCAGTCCATCTCTACCACAAGACTCAACCCTCTGCACCATCTCTGGTACGCTCCGCTCCAACTCCAGAGAAACTGGCAGACATCTTTGATTTCATTTGTTTATATGCTGAAAGATGTGGTCTGCATAGTGTTGTGCACATGTCTGTGTTGTTGGGAGGTTTAAGTTAAAGGCAGTTCTAACACTGCACATTGTTGGCACATCTTTAGTTGATTACAATAGGCTTTTTTTTTTTTTTTTTTTTTGTAAAACTGCACCACTAAATTAGCTGGTAAACCACATCTTAATTTGTAACATGTGTTACGCTACAAATCCTGAATAATGTGGTGTAGTTTGTTATCACCTCCAGGACTTTTTCGACACCTCTTTCTGTATGTTTTTCTCTCCGAAACAGAAGACAGTAGCCTTCTCTAGGCTCTGTGGTTATCTTATTAAACATGTTATTTCAGAGGGGAAAAAAACGAAAGGGGAAAAAAAGTTTGAAATGGGGGAAAAAACGAAAGGAAAAAAAGTTTGAAATGGGGGGAAAAAACACATGCTGTGAATAATCAAACATTTTAAGTATACAGACATAGTGTATGCCTTTGTAGCAGTTTGGACAGTCTGGCAAACATGCTTCATCCTACCAGCAGAAGTCAAATAAATAGCAAATTTCCTTTTAGCTTGGATTAGGAAATGCAAAATGGAGCTTTTTTTTGTGACATATGCCAATCATGAAGAGTAGTATATCCAGGTACCACCGCTCAACTCAAATCTCGATTAGTTATTTGTCCTCAAGCAAACCGCTCAATTATCACAAAAACAGACACATCAAAGCAGCCCCTCCATGTGTTACGAGTCAGCTAACCACAGTCTCAGAACACACTCGCAGGGTTTTCACAATCCAAGCTCTGTCAGCTATTATTATGTCAATTATCCCCTTTGCTTCACAGTTACTGTGAAATTCACCCACGTGATGCTGAAGTGCTTCCATCTGAGACAGCATGGCAGCACCTGTCAGCTATAAGCCACCACACTCTGTTTTCTTTCTGAAAACAGCGTCTGTGCTTTATATAAAGCAGCCAGGTTCGTGTATGATAGGAGATTGTTGTGCTAATATTATTGATTTCTTTTGGTCTTTTAGGCCTCTAGTGTGTGAAGACATCCAGGCAGATGTGGAGGATGGCCAGCTGCAGTTTTTTTACATTCTGGCTTTTGTTCGACAAGGTAACATTCCCGTTACTTCCGCATAAAAACATACACCGTAAACTTTATTATGCATCTCATTTTAGGTTTTTAGGATCTTTACATTCCTTGCCAAATATCTCTTTGATATCGGTAGAGGGTTCTGCTGCTTTCACCTGTGATCCTCCATCTTACTGAGTTTTTTTTTTTTTTTTTACATGTGTTACAAGAAAAATGAGATTTCAAGACACAACTGGTTTGTGTATAATGGCTTCTGAATGTGCAAAGATAATGCTATTTACTTCAGCTATCTTCCTGGCATCTTTTCTGGATTCATACTGGTTCAGCAGACGCATACAAAACCAAGGTAGCTGCAGGCTGCACACACAGCTGTGCACGCCCGTGGAATGTCAAGTGCTTTAATTTTTAACATGCCTAGATCTGCCTTTCCCGTCTGCTTGCTCTGTTGAAGACGGAGCTTTCTGATATGAAAGATAATACCAAAACCTCATCTTTGTAGCAGAAAGGTACTTTGTAATGCTTTTTAAGTCAGTGATTCATGACCGTTACCTATAGTACTAAATCATAGGCGAAAATCAACGTTTGAAAACTGTTTTATTTTTTTATCAAAACTACTGCATGTAATGCAAGAGGGCAAAGTTCACTAATCATGTGGCTCCAAACAGTAAGAGGCATTACAAACGTTAAACAACTAGTGAAAGTCAACTCGCCAAAAGGTTTTCCTTAATGAAAAAAAATATTGTGAAACATCTCATATTTTCATATTTTTATTTCAGAGGATATTTGGACACCGCTGACAGTCCTGGCTACCCGGGAAACCCTGTACCTGCTCAAAGAGGATCACCAGTGGAGGAAAAGCTCAAAGAGCCCGACAGTGACTGAAAACAAAGAGCCGAGCAGCGGGAGCGTTACCATTTTAGAAACGCTGCCAATGAGCTGCGTGAGCTCGGTCCACCTGTGGCCTTCAGACCAGTGCAGGATGGATATTAAGCTTTACGATGAGGTTAGTAACTTAGTAGGCAAGGGTGCTTTCTGGGGACTTCTTCAGGATCAGGAAAAGATGCACAGTATTTCTACAGCCTGTACTGTCAGCAGCAGTTTTGTGTGTGTGTGTGTTTTGTCGAGTTGAATTTTTCTCTTTTAACTTCCATAGTTTCTCTTGCTGTGTTTTGCTCGTGCAGACGGTGAAACAGGAGAAGACGTGGTGTGTGCGCTCAGAGAGCACTGAGCTCCTCCAGGGTCTGCTGGCCTGGGTCAGAGCACAGTGGGAGGCCATGTTCGGAGTAAAACTGTACACAAGCCTGCAAGACAAAGCAACATAATAGGGAGAGGACATGGAGGAAAAAAAAAAAAAAGAAAAAAAAAAAAAAATAGTTCCAGTCTGTGTGTGTTTTTGTTTTGTTTTGTGAGCATGTATTGTTGGTACTGGGAAATGTTTAGTGAGCGTGAGCGAGTTTGTCTTTATTTTCTCTCTACACAGTCTGCACTCAGTCTGGTCCCATTACGCTCGTAGCTTTCATCGTCTTTTTAAACTTGGAAATGATTGCACTCATTCATGTGGTACACAAGCCTGTAAAAGCACTGGTTGCATATTCTCCAGATACCATCCAGCATGTCTATCAGCTAAAATGGAGTGTGCATTGTTTCTTTCACACCTGCCATGTTTTCCTGTTGAAATGCACCTTATTGCATTTCGTAGTGTTCTGCGATCACTGTAGCATCAAGACGATACGGAGCAAAATTTGGGTTTTGGGAACTAAGAGGGCATTAGGTTGGGGTTGTTAGCTAAGCCAGCCCCCTTATTAAACTGGACAGAGTCATTCCTGGCTGTCTTAGGGTGCAGTGTGTTGTGACATCACATGCTCAACATGAGGCTGGAGGTTCTTCTGAAAGGCCAAGGCTCAATACCATGTCATGGAGGGTCACCTCACACCCCAATTAGGGTCTTATGATGTGTCTTTGCACTCTGTTATGTGAGCAGAAAAAGGATACCAGAAGTGCAACGGTGCAGAAAGTCTGTGACTGTTGCAAAGATGAAAAGTAGCATTTAATTATCAACTAAACCCTTCTGTTTATTTAGTTTATGTATCGGTTTAAAAAATGTAATACAGAACCTCTGCAGCCGTGTGCATAACTGTATGTATGGAGCCACTGCAATGTGAATCTGTACAACATCCATCATGCACAGACACGGTAAAGATCAAAATGGACTCAGCACCGTTAATTTAGATTAACCAGTACAACTTTATTTATTTGTTAAAGTTATTTTTCATTATGGGTTCATGCAAAAAAGTATTTTATTTTTATATAAATATGAAGAAAAACATGTATAATTGAATATAAAAGTTAATGTGTTCATTAGTGTGGTTTCTTTTTCAGACAACTGAATATATCTGCACATTTATTTTTACAGAGTGACAGAAACTTCTCTTTTGAACTTTACTGACTCAAGTAGAGCATGGCAAGTAAAAATGTGTCTCCAAAAAAAAGGTTGTGCAATGCTGTAGTTTGCTTGTTGACAAAAATAAATGTAAATTTCAACAGGTTTAAAGGACCCATGGCATGAAAATGTCACTTTATGAGGTTTTTTATACCGATAGCGATAGGTGTGAACCGAGCCCTGGGTATCCTGCTCTGCCTTTGAGAAAATGAAAGCTCAGATGGGCCGATCTGGAATCTTCCTCCTTATGAGGTCATAAGGAGGAAGGTTACCTCCCCTTTCTCTGCTTTGCCCGCCCAGAGAATTTGGCTTTAATATCAACCCGCAGAAACTTGTGATTTATATATTGTTTTACTTCTCCCACAGCCACTTCTAATTTATTGGGTCAGCTTAATCACCACATTTTGTTCATGCTGCAGTTTAAAGCGGCACCAGTGAAGGAATGCTCAAAAAATGCAGAAGTCTGCCTGCAGAAGTCAGTGGATGAAACTTGAGGCCTTTTGCTTACACAGCATTCTTTTTGTCACTACAACAACACCAAACGCCCCCCTAAGCAAAGCTTCATTTTAGTCCATGCTCAGCTGTGTAAAGGTATGTTAACCAATTTCACAGTGTAAATATTTCTTTAGCCACCGGTGCTGTACATGTGCTGTGCACATGCTTGTTGGAGACCTGGATCCCTTTCAATTGCGCCCACGTGGCGGACAAACCCCCGATCCCCAAACCAGTAAGTAGGAGCAGGTTTACATACAAATCTGATTCAGATAGTAAACAACAGAAAATATTGCAGTTTAATCTCTTTTTCCCTTTCCATTTCTTGTCCCTGCAAAAGTAGGAAAGAGTCAGGTGCAGAACAGCACCCTTGGAGCTGATATGATCAGCTGTCTTGCCTAAAGATGCTGCACTGTGCATGCTTGCTGCCTCAGAAGTTTGAACCCCTAAAATCTCTAGGAGAAAAAAGGGTTCGGGTTTCTGTTGACACATTACAGCTCTTTCACTGTGAACAAATCCAAAAGAACCGAAGGAATAACAGATGTACAGAGAAAATCGCCAAAGCTTTGCTTATATATTCAAGAACTCTTGCGTTAACAGCTGCAGCTTCCCTTGTTGGGATTTTAGGATTTAATTTAGCACATACAGTACGTAAATCAACAATACATACATTAAGAGCTTGAATTGAAGTCAAAAAGTACTCTTAACTGTGCATGGTGCCTTTATGGATGGTTGGTTTGTTTGATAAGAAGTTACTGTAGAAGTTGTTAATTTAAAAAAAAAAAAATAAAGTAAAGAGGGCAGGTACATAAAACTGAGTTAATGGTGAAGTAAATTGTACATCATTAATTCTATTTTATAGATCTGATATGGCATCTGGGACTATTTTTCTCACAAACATATGCCCATATTACGCCATGCATTTCACATTTTTATTACGCTTCTCCATGTGTTAATTGTTCATTTTCTGTAAATATTTCAGAGCCTTAGCCATCCTGCCAGGATGCCTTTTTGTTTTTGGCCTAAAATGTGGTCAAATTAATGAGTCCAGAAACTCAGCCTTAAAAAAATCCATGAGTCATAACGATTGCACGCCATGGATTTATGTCACAAAGTTTCATGTTATGGGAGGAAATAAGCAATCGAGAATTATACTAAAACATAACCACAACATTTGTATATTTCAGTATGAAAAGGCGGTAGGCTGTGCAGAAAGTGCTCCATACCAGTGAGTGCTGCCCTCATTCAAGCAATTAATATATGCACTGCAGGGGTGTAGGAAGGAATTCCAAAGTCCCAAGAGAGACTTACTCCACCCCTGATTCCATTTTGGCTTAAATTGCATAATCCCTGTCATTGGTTTTTAGATATGGGGCCCTAATTGTCACACCTTTTACACCTCACAACAACATTAATTCAGTGGCTACCAGGTTCCAATATGAAAACAATGTTAGTTCTCACAAGAATCCATGAGTGAAAATGAAAAATGAAGACTCCCCCAAGATGCAAAGAGTATCATTATTTTTGTCTGTGAGGATACAAAAGGTGCAGGTGAATGAGTTCATGCCTCACTTAGATCAGATTTGAGAAACAGGGAGGATAGTTAGTATGAGACGAAGCTGGGCTGCAGCCATGGCGATTTGGCCGGGCGCAGACATCTGGCCTGATTCGACTTCCCACAGCCTCCCTCCAAACATTTCAGGTCCTCTGGTAAATCAGGAGCATTACAGCTGCACTGTGCATGACAGCAAGAAATCTGTTGTTTTGCTGAACGCTCGAGTCTACTAAATTCTTGGATGGTGGGCCTCCTCGTCTAAAGGCTGTAGTCACGCAGTGCTCTGTCAGGTCGGTGGGCTGCCAAACTGTGGTCCAGTAGATAGCACGGGGTCCTCAGCAGAAAGGGGAATGATTCGATTATGGTGTTGTTGCACTCTGTACTTTTTAGCATTCAAAAAAAATCAAGAATGTAAACAGTTTCTTACAACATAATTCTTCTCAGGTGGAGTTCATTTGGACATGGGAGTGTTTAAAGGGGCAGTCCGCCCATTTTATACATCAAGATCATTTTGGAAGATGCAAATATTTTGTCCATCCAATTAATATAATGGTAAATAAATAAATAATACAGACACATTGCAGTCTAATGAACTGAGCTAGGGATGGGCGATATATCAATATTATATCGCTATCGAGATATGAGACTAGATATCGTCTTAGATTTTGAAAATCATAATATCAGGATATGGCATAAGGGTTGTCTAGTGTACGGGGAAGTCTGCTATTGGAAGTGTATACAGCTTGGGTATGATGAACCTCTATGAACTTACTACCAACTTTTAACTGTATTTAGAAGGAATTTATTTCAATAGAATACATTTGAAAATATTTTAGCTAGACATTGTTTGACCTTTATTTCATTTTTGGAGCATGGTTATGTGCTAAAATAAGTACAGGCACTGTTTGCCTATAACAGCTTGCAGCAGAAATGTTATATAGTGGCGTCACTGTGCCTCATGGTAATAATAATACAAAATAAGAGTTTAAGTCCTATAAATTTCCTATATGAAGACCTGGGGTTAGCACTTGCATAGCATCATTATAAAACGTATAATAGGATTCCAACAGTGCTTTGTCGCGAGGGCAGAACGGTAGTCGTCTTGGATCTCAGGTTTCAGGCGAGGGGCCTCCTCTTCTTGAATGAGGCCGATTTACGTGGAGGTGGCGCGGGGGGAGGAGGAGGAGGAGAAGAGCAGGAGCCTGCAGGAATCAGAGACCTTTTCTTTTGTCCTCTCGTTCTCGGGACCCCGACACATGGGGTCAACGCGGACTGAATGGGTTCCTACTGAAAAGACTGCCTCGGACTCGGACGCACGCAGACGTCGATGAGAGCGCGCGCTAATTAGGAAAACCTGGTCGAGCAATTAACACCGAGGACAGAAGCCGCGCAGAAGGTGGGTGTTTGGCAGCAATAGAAGTTTGTTAAGACAAGTTTTAGTTTCTTTCTCCAAGTGATTTTAAACCTCGGTTGAGTTGTTTTGTCGTCCGGCTGCTGTGTTTTACAAGGAAGGGTTTAAAGTCTCAATTTGTGGGTTCCACGTAACAAGTTTTGGAGTGCGCGTGCCGGAGAGCGGTGAGTCCTTAAGTCTTTTTTTTTTTTTTTTTTTCGTCCGTTTAAACCTCAAAGGAGAACAAGTAAACCTGTAACACGTTATATAAGTCACTGTTGGTTCGATTCAAAATGTCAAGAGTTCATATAGAGTTTGATAAAACTGCCCAAAAAAAGGGCTATTTCTTTGACACCATAGAAGATTAACAACTGCCACATCGGAATGGCTAGCCTAAATTAAGTCACACCACAGACTTTAGCATTACAGTGATTTTCCTTTGTTTTCTTTTAACGAGTAGCCTGATTCTCCTACTAATAATAGTGGTTTGGACTTTCCGAACTAATCGGGTCTCTGACTCTTTGAAATGATGGCTTCATCTTCCAATTCACCGGAATTTTGTTTCCCCACTGAAGCTTGGCAGAACTTTCTTTTCCTCCAGGAATGCCACAATTTCCAAAACAATTCAGTCTGACTCAGCAAAACGTGTTCATAGCCTTTCAACGGGTTCTGCTGAGGATCTTTTAAACCTCCCTTTTAACTCCCCCTATAAATGCTTATTTGCAACAGACAAAAAAAAAAATGGATAAACTCCTGCTCCCATCTGGATGTATCGCAAAGTCCGAAACCGTTTTCTATCATAGTGACACCACATTTGTAGGTGCTGTGTTCTTCTTCTCAGGCTCAATGGGAATTGCATGTGCCCTCTGTCTGCTCCCTGAACCCTAAAAATCCAGCTCTCTGCTTTTGGTTAGGCAGGAATGTTCGCTCGCCTTCGCTTTGTCCAGATCGTTTGCCCAAAAAACTCTCCAACCCCCTCCATCTCCTCCTGCAGCACATTGACTCCTGAAGCAGAAAAGCCATTAAATCAGTTGAGCTGGGTTTAGCCCACATGAGCGAATAAGCTACTGTTTAAAAGCTGTCTTTGGTTAGCTGTTGGCGAAGGTGGCATTGCAACAACGACAAAAAATGTTGCGTTTACTTGAGCTAGGAAACCAGTTTGTCTTAGTCAAATATATATGTTTGGTGACTTTTTGTGTGTTTGTTTTTCCTTTTGTGTCTTTATCTATTTAGAGAGAGAGATGGCAGTGAGGGCATTTAACAGTTTTAACAAGGGGTGCTGTAAAAGTTTCATCAGAGTACATTTGGCCTGTCTACTGTGGGAGGAGAGAGGGGTGTTAAACCTTTTCCGTTAGCCCTGCACCTCTGGAAACCTTTCATGGGCCCTCAGCAGGAGCTAAACTCATCTTTTGGGCCAGTAACACCTGCTGCACAGACTTTATGACAGTTGAACAACGGCTAAGAATCAAGTCTGAAATTACACTAACTTTTTTGGCTCTCCTGCCAAGAGTCGGTAGACTGAAATCGTTTAGTTCTTAGCAGACAGACACACACTAAGAAATGTATAGCCTACCACCCAGGCTGTGATGTTTGTGACGTTTCATGTGATAGCCTATGCATGTTAAACTTGCGAATTTTCATAGATTAAATTTGTCCTTATACAGTGGAATTCAGACTGTAAGAGTACTGCATGAGAGCACTTAAAACATAAAAGACATGGAAAGATGTTAACAAATGTACTGACTCTGTGGACATTTGACTGAGCTTTTTGGAGAATATCAGTTTGACTGCAGTGGCTCCATGAATGAAGCAGCCGCTCATCAGTCTGTTTGATAGCAGGTCAAATACTGCATGTCTAACCTTTTGTGTTGGCAAGGGCAAGTAATATCCGGTAAGTGTATAAGTTTTGTTTTAAAGGTTGACAAGATGGCCCAAACAGGTTGAACTGCTTCAGATGTCAAATTCAAACGCCAGCCTTTTGCTTATGTTTTTGGCAGCATGTTTTTTTAAATGTTTTTTTGTAATTATTATACTGATACTAGACGTGCATTAGTGGTTAGGCTGCTGTGCATTCATAATGCTTTTCATTTCTCAAAAGATGCTTTTGGTCAGCGCGCACTATTTTTGCGTAACAGGTCGTGTCCTCAGAGCACAGTTTGAACCGGAGATGGCTGAATTGGCAACTCACAAAAAGAGTTTCGGCGGAGGAAACCGAACACGCTGGTAACTGGGACAGATTATGTTTTAAAGGGTTAATCTGTCTCACTGAATGTTGAAAGGGCTTTCAAACTTTAGCACTGACTTTTTAGCTGTGAGAAACCAATGCATATATGGGATTATATGCCTCTACTGAAACACCATGTCATTTAGATGGGGTTTGTAATTGTAAGGTGGGGTAAAACAGACGTCACATCGCAGCTGTACTTGTTCCCATCTCAGGCTTTCTGTCAGGGTCACAAAGCTGTCTGTTTTTTCAAACATTTAACTATTCCCACCACCAATAATCAACATTTAGGCTACATGTAAGTACAGGGGATGGTTCTTAGGACATAATGATCCCTGTAGTAAGAAATCTCACCTTTTTGAAGCTTTAGATCTGAGAAGTGTTTTAAGGCCTTTTTCATTTTCAACGTCTGGATTGTGCCAAGACAGGCCAACTTCTAACATGTTACCATAGCTTTGGTGTAGCTGGTGAGTCTTAACATGAAGGGTCTGTTCAGGTTCAAGCAAGTCAGCCTAACCATGTGAAGAAGGTGCCAGTGGGGAGAAGGGATTTCGCAAAGGAATAGATGAGTAACCTGGTGAGGGAGGGCTCGAGTATGAGGAGACATGTCTACAGATGCTTGTCCTGTTCCAATGAGTCATGAAATGCTGGTTGTTTTTTTGCTACACCCTGTTTTTCTTAAAGTAGAGAAGGCAGGTTCAAGGATCAAGAGCCGAAAGGTTCTTAAGGGCTTTAGTTCGTTCCGCTCTGTTTGTGTTTTGTTATTCAAATGAAGTTATTGTGGCATTAATATCATTTTAAACATGTTTTCTTGTGGCCTGTTTGGTTCAGGAATAGACCCATCCAGATATTTAACCAAACTGAGTCTAGATACCTTTTTAAACTTTTCTGCTGTATTTGATGTGTAACATTAATTTTCAGTGCTAAAATGGACTTGAAGGCAACCTTTTCAGTTCATTTTTGAGAACCAAACCTAATCTTATTTTTTATTTTCTTTTTCAATTAACTTCAAAAAAGGCTATTCAAACCTCTCTGTAAATGCTAACTAAGTGATCCACATTAAAAACACAATGCCTTATAATGGTTGGTGAACTGACAAAGGACCAGCACTGCTAATAATAATGTCTCGGCCATGTTAAAGTATCACGTTGTGGCTTTAAAGAATTTAAAGGGACGACTTCTGGCAATGTGGCAGGAAATAAATTCCTAACCCCATGCTCTGCTTTAGTATCATAATTCCTGCAGTCCAAAGCCACAGCAGGTCTCCTCACAGCTAGCTGCAACTTGCCAGCCAACACTTTGATGTTTGATTAAGCAGCTCAAGCTTAGCATGTCAGGGAGCTGTAAGAATGTGGGTTTACCACATCTCGCAACCAGGACTAGTGCTCTCTGACCAACGGGACTGATTCCCAGGTTGTTGTGTAGTGTCCGCATGGATACCTGCCTGTGGCGGTTTTTTATTTCTTAGCCCTGCACTTGAGGTCTACATAAAATGCTTGAATGCCAGTGTTTGCACTTGCATTCTTGAATCATTGTGCGGTAGTGTGATGCATGTGTACACTCTTATTAATCCGGTGAAAAGTATTTGAGTAATGCTTCGAGGCTATTAAATTTCATTGCCGAAAGTCCCATTTTCATTACGGAATAATAAGTGGATTATTTTCTTGATTTAATAATTTGGTCTTGTTTTGTCCAACCAACAGTCCAAAAGCTAGAGCTATTGAGTTTAACATTGCAGGAAACTAAGAAACTCTGCAAATGTTCACATGTGAGGGGCTGGAAATTGCCAATAATTTTCTGTTGACTAAATGATGAATCAACTAATTGCTTCAGCTTTAATATCAAACTTGCTGCTTATAGTTGCTTTCATTGTCAGTTCATTCTAGTTTGCACAGTGAGAGTGAAAGACCCTATGTTTGCAATGCAATGTGAGGCTACTATGCGTTAGGTGGGTCAACAAAACGGAGTACAATAGTACTAAATTGCTCATTACAATCCGTGTTTTGTCTGTTGTTTTTTCCATCCAGAGCTCATTTAGCTCCCCGGTCACCTTGGCACCATGAGTTGGAGCTTCCTAACCCGTCTGCTGGATGAGATCTCCAACCACTCCACCTTCGTGGGGAAGATCTGGCTGACAGTGCTCATCATCTTCCGTATCGTGCTGACAGCCGTCGGCGGGGAAACCATCTACTACGATGAACAGAGTAAATTTATCTGCAACACGCAGCAGCCTGGGTGTGAGAACGTGTGCTACGACGCGTTTGCTCCGCTCTCGCATGTACGATTCTGGATCTTTCAGGTGAGCTGCAATTGTCGATGTATCTACACTCGTACTTTCAACTTTATGCCTCTGAATAGTTGAGTCTAGCAAAATGTATCCCAACATGTACATGCTTTTCTCTAGGTGATCTTGATCACCACCCCCACCATTATGTACCTGGGCTTCGCCATGCACAAGATCGCTCGCATGGAGGACAACGAGTACCGGCCTGTCCGGACCCCCAAGAAGAGGATGCCCATCGTCAGCCGCGGGGCAGTTCGAGATTACGAGGAAGCAGAGGACAATGGAGAGGAAGACCCCATGATAGCTGAAGAGATTGAACAAGACAAGCCCGACAAAGAAGAAAAAAGTACGTAGGAGATTTGAGCAGAAATATAGCAATCGCAAGCAGTTTCAATATTCCGTCCAGTATGTTTTACCCCCTTATCATGCTGTCTATATGAAATTCTGACCAGTATGTTTTTATCTTCAAGGCTCAGAGAAAAAGCATGACGGTCGTCGGCGGATCCTGCGCGACGGCCTGATGAAAGTCTACGTGTGCCAGCTGTTGTGGCGCTCGTCCTTCGAGGTCGCCTTCCTTTTCGGCCAGTACATCCTCTACGGCTTTGAGGTGATACCCTCCTACGTCTGCACTCGCTCGCCGTGCCCGCACACCGTGGACTGCTTTGTGTCCCGCCCCACAGAGAAGACCATTTTCCTGCTGGTGATGTACGTCGTGTCTTTCCTCTGCCTGCTCCTCACCCTCTTTGAAATCATCCATTTGGGCGTGGGTGGCATCCGCGACACCTTCCGCAAGCGGGCCATGCTCGGCTCACGTGCCCCCCTTCCGTCCTCCTCGCGTGCCATGCCCACAGCTCCGCCCGGATACCATGCCACCGTCAGGAAGGAGAAACTGAAAGGAGACCTGAGGGACTCGCCAATAGCCGACTCCGGGCGGGAGAGTTTCGGGGACGAGGGGCCGTCGTCCAAAGAGCTGGAGCGGTTGAGGAGGCACCTGAAGCTGGCCCAGCAGCACCTGGACCTGGCCTACCAGGTCGATGACGGAAGCCCTTCACGAAGCAACAGCCCCGAGGTCAACGCGGCTGCACAGACGGCCGCCGAGCAAAACCGCCTCAACTTTGCCCAGGAAAAGCAGGGGGAGGCAAGCGAGAAAGGTAATGAATACACTGCTAGAATATGCCTTTTTAACCAGTTCAAATTATTATTTCTAAGAATACATCTTTACAGGCAGTTTTTATATAGTACCATCTCCATTTGACACATCGCAACAGGACTGTCTTTATTGATTCCATTGCGACAACATTTTGAGACCATTGAACCAAGGAGTTCAACCTGTTTTTGGTAAAGGAAGCAATAAGGCGATAATCCTTAAGTGATTTATCCAAAAACAATCCTCCACTAATTCATGCCTCTCACAAACTTTTCCATGTTTTTATAGAACTGAAAATGAAAAACGAGCCATTTAAAATAACCATTAGTTGTAGCCCTAAACTGTACGGTATATTTATTGGCATAACACCCAGAAGGAAAGTATTGCCAACGTATAAAAAATATTTTTTGTGCAAGTAACTTTCTGAACTACAAATCAGTTTAAATCCATTGTTAAACTAATTGCAGATAATTTTCTGTCGATCGACAAAATGTTTTAGCTCCGTTGTGAGCGTAGCTTACCTCCGATTTATTTAAAGCATGACCTGAAGTCAGCAAGAACCTTCTAAAAACAATCCAGGTTTTAAGTGAACAAACATGCTGAATATTCCTCTGTTTCATCTTGTCTTCTCCTAGGAATACATGCCTGAGCGTGCTTCCTGCCTCAAACGTCTGTTCTTCCATTCCCACTGGCCTTAAACACATGGAGGAAGCACATATCGGAGTGCAGTCAGACCACTGAGGGAGACCACAGCGCGTGTGTGTGTGTGTGTGTATGAGTGAGTGTGAGAGAAATTTGCCTTTCAGTATTAGGGGTCAGTCAGAAAGGGAAAAAAAAGAGAAAAATGCTGACCAAGCTGTGTTGTGACAAATGGTTCATCTCCAGGACTCTAAACTTGAAAGCCTGCCACATCTCGAGTTTCTGCGTGCTGACCTCCTTCCAAACCTTGACTGTGCCTTCGGTTAAAACCTTGTCTACACCCTGTTCTTTCGCCTACTCTTGTGTTTTTTTGTGGCCATGCAGTAATCCTCGTCCATTTCAGACCTTGTAAGGATTATCGAAAGCTTTAAAGTCCTCTGGCCAAGTGTACTTGTGTTGTCTCCCTCACAAAAGAGAGGCTCTCTTTTTATGAAATGTCGCCAAATGTTGGTCTCACTTTGAGAATCTCAAAGAACACAGCCTTTGGTTATGTCATTTCTGGAGCGTGTGCAGCAACGAGGACGGCTTAACCTGCGCTAGAGGAGTCCTGTTTAATTTAAACAGATTAATGTTAGGGATTATTGGTGTTTATCAGCCACAAGCCACACCATTTCAGAAATATTTGACAGAATTTTGAAGCCTGTATATTTACTCCAATCAGCCAAAATGTTTACCTGGGAAATGCTTGAATTCTCTAACGACAGGAAATGTTCCTAAGAATCATTTTTGTACAATCAATTCATTTAAAATACTCCATTTATTTTTACCATTACCTAACTAGAATATTTACTTTTGTCTAGAAAGACGTTTTGGCATCACAAATGCCAGCTATTTCACACGCTCTTAGATGTCAGTAAATCCCTTCTTTCCTAAATGATGTACTATAAAAGAAAAAATGATTCCTCATTGCAGAAATTTAAAGAACAATTTTGACATTTTGTGGGTTTTTTGCTAACAGCTGGAAACATCTGTCTTCTGGGCTACCGTCAACAATGAAATTCTATCCTTTTTGAAATTTACATTCTTCTTTGGTGAGACATATTTTCCATCCTTGACATGCACCACTACCCCTCCGTTGTGCTGAAACGCGGATGCTTTCGCCTATCCTGGAAAAAAACACAACCCAGCTGAGGAAAGGATGACAGTTGGCTGCTGACGCACAACCCTGTGCCATGTAAACACGCATAATCTACAATTCATCGTGAGACTTTTGATCAATAGCTTTCAGTGTTCATACAAAGGTCATACTTTTTCATAACCTGTCAGTTAGATTAATGATCTTTGGCTGAAATAATGAAACTACAGATTGCCAAAGAGTTGTTTGATGCTGTATTTTTTTGTAATCATCTCACTTCCACTTTTGCTACTTACTGCAAGGTACGACATTCCATTTTGAATATGGTATTTCTTCAGTGGTTTCTACTTTTTGTTTTTTTTCCTTCCTATTGCAAGTTTTGTAGTTTTTGTAACTGTAGAGATTATTTTGTCTTCAGAGTAAATAAATATATTTGAACAGTATTGTATAGGCTTGCCTCTTTCTGTGGTAAAGTTGCAGCGCATACATTTATGTGTAAATGGGCCAAAAGGTATGAATCAGGAGCTTAAACACTGAAATGTGTTGTGGAATGTACAGAACAGAGTTCCATGTTCAAATCAATTATTTAATATCGCATATTGTAGTTAACAGCAGTCAGACTGTATATGAAGGTATTGATAAGTGATATAGTGGAAAAGTAGTATTACACTGCCCTCTAAAGGTCAGAATCACAACACCCCCAGTTCTTGGCCTTGCAGTATTTCTACTTACAGATTGTAGCTAAATAAAAGTATGTGACTAGTTAGTAGATTAGCGGCATTTAAAAGCAGAGCTTTAAAGGTTCTATTCACACAAATTAGAACACTTTTTCTAACTTAGCCTACTCCAAGTTGTATGACGTTTTTATGTGCTCAGATTTTAAAACACTCCATTTTAAACATAATTGAGGTCATTTAAACATTGCATTTGAAAACTGAACAGCAGCACGTCACTCCAGAAACAATATCACTGTTACTCAGGATTTTCCAGACTTGCTGTGGACAGTTTTCAGAGGGACTAATTCTTTTGGTAGCAATTAATTCAAATTAGAGGCAGAAATCTCAAAAACCTCAGCACGTTAACCATAGGCTAAATGACCGCTTTGCGAGACAGCATATAAGTAAACAATGAATGTCCTTTTGTAATTTGGGAGAACGGGCCCTTTGAAGCTGAAATGTTCAGATACAAGAACACTCTTCAGGTATAATGTTGGGCAAGGTCTCATACTTGAACGAGTACCAGCCGTCAGATGTTGTGGTGATCCTCAGGGACTTCATGGTACCTGGGACCGGAGCGCAGCACTGTGTGATCCCCAGCGTGGCGGCGGGTCGATCCCAGGCTGAGCAGTTCCCGTGACAGTAGTAGAAAGTCAGCAGCTTTGGATGGACGATCCAGTTGTCCCAGCCCAGCTCCTCGAAAGCTGATTTCAATCTCTGCCCTGTGGCAGTGGTTGTGATGAGGTCTCTCCTGAGAGGGCTGCCGGAGCAGGTCGATAGCAGAAAGAGACCAGGGTATGGTTACTGGTGCGTGGCGGGGGGAGCGGACAGGACCACGAGGCTCAGTGTGGAGGTGAAGAAAGGGCGTCTTGTCTGGTTCGTTGGCGTAGCACTGGCAGGCTGGACAGCGGACCTGGAGCAGAAAAGGGCCCTCGCACAGTGAGGCTAGCAGGGTTCGATCCAGGTGGTAGGTGGTCCATCCATCCGAGCTCGTCTTTGATGGAGCCTGTGCCGCCCGAAGAAGCTGCTGCGCTGAAGTGAGAATGAACAGCTGGGCAGAGGAGTTGGCTGTGGCTCCTTCGCCTGCATAGAACCAGAAGTGGGCAGATGTGACTAGGGTCTCGTGGTTGTTCATGGAGTGCTGGAAGTAATATGTGAAGTGGCTGTTGGAGGTTCCTCCAGGAGCTGAGTCAGGTCTGGCACAGGATGAGTCTGCCAAAGTGATATAAGAGAGCAGTTAGCGACGTTTATTGCTTTTTTTAGTGGGCAATTTGGGGCTCCCTCAGGGTCCTGCTGTTATCTATTATGGATTTTTTCAGATAATACACAGCACTATACTTTTTAATGAGATTTACCAACAAATAATAATCGCCCATAAAATCTTGTTTTTGCTGAACTCTAGTGGTTTAACTTTTTACTCTGCTGCAGTTATGTACGGCTGTACTCTTATAGCCTACTGTATCTATGTCCAGGACACTCACATCACTGTTGGACATCACTGTTGGTTGTGACCACACAGGTAAAACAGACTTTTGACCAGAGAGGGCCGTGAAACTGCATTTCAGCCAGGCGTTAAGTTGCTCTTTAAAGCACATTAAACATAAACAATTTACAAATAGGGTCTTTAAGTAAAGGCCACTTCAATTGTTTCTATGTTCTGAAAGGACACCTGCTTACACCGATTTAATTGGAAAAGTTTTATATGATATTAACATACAGTGTAAGTATTTGACTTTATTTGTTTCACAGCTGCAGCTTATTGCATATAGTGAGTTTACTGCAATATGAAATAATGTGATTTCAACATTAAGATAAGCAAAGCAATGGCTATGTGGAATATATGACAATTAAGTCTAGGCAGCGTGGTTCAAAGAAAGAACAAAAATCAAAATGTTCACAGAAGCACTTTGCTGCACTTTTAGAGAAGACCAAATATTTAAAATGTATTTTCACAAACATGAATGGGCAGTTTAGTTGTGCGTTTGCAAGAAAAATATGATAAATCGGTGCTATATTTGAATGTATTTGTCCATTATATTCTTTTGAAAATCTGGGTATGTATAATTTCAGTCTTTAAAAAAGTCAGACTCTCCCACAGAAAACAAAATGCCTAATTCCTATTATAGGACAAAAACACACTTTCCCTTTTGATTGAAGGAAGCTGTGCACATAGATAAGGGGAATAGAGTTTTAGAGGTATTATTCAGGTAAAACAACAACAACAAAGCTTCTCACCAGAGCTGGGAAAGAGAATCATTTGAGATGTTTCTTTGGTCGGACTGCTTTGATGGTTGACCCACGCTGTCCTGCTTGTCCTGGGGGCCCTCCGGGGTGCATGCCTTGCTTCTGGCTTGGCCATGTCCCTATCAGGATCATGCACTAGAGGAGGCTCCTCCAGCCCGAGGCCCTCCAGAACCCGTTCTCTGAACCAGGACAACACCGCTTCCCGGGACAGCTCTTCTCCGCTACAGGCTTGTGTCAGAACGTGGATCCACAGAGGGCACAGGATAAAGAGAGCACAGGACACCATGGCTGTCCTGTTCGAAAACCACTTGACACTCTTGGGCGCAAAATACCTTCCACGCGTAACGACTAAAACAGAAGTCAGAACAGAAGTTTGGACTGGTTCAGAGAAGCACAGAGTTTCTATAAAGATGCAGGTCCAATTAGCCCCAGAAAATGGAATCTCTCCTGTGACTTCCTTTATTCTCACACATATTAGTCTGGCTCTGCAGCTATCTTGGTCCGAGTTAAGTCTGCAAGCAAAAGCTATTTGTTGCCAACACATGAATGGAAGATAGCAAAGAATGGCCTTGACGGTTGGGATGTTGCATTATCTGTTTCTGTGGCTGTTTCACACAGCATCGAGGGAATGTGTCTGCATGTTTTATTTTCTCCTTTTGTGTCCTGCGGAGTTGCTTTTCGTTGGCGTAGTTGACTTTTTGCTTGAACAAGGGTCAAGAAATCAGCCACTGTCACACACTGTACATGGAAAGGTTTTTTTTACACTCTATAGCTAGTGTCAAGTCTTCAGAGCTATTTTGCTTTTACGTGAAAATGATAACATACTCTAAACTAAACTTTTACATGTCATACTGTAGCCTTATGTAATCCTGATTATATAAATAGCACATCTTCTGTTTTTTTTTTAATCATCACCTGTAGTATGTGGATAATTGCTTACTGTAATTATACAAAAAAAAAGTTTCACAGCAAAATAAAATATATCTTTTATGTTTGTAGTTGTAGAGCAACCTTTTCAAGAGCCTCAAAACATCAATCTGTGCCCTTTATTGCAGAAGTGTTTATTGTGCACACTTTGACTTCATCGTAGCAGGCATATCTAACACTGACACACACCTGATGTTTTCCCACTTAACAAAAAGTCTTTGTAAGGCAAACCTTCCTTCTTTATCTCACTGGCCTTGAATCCTTGAATCCGTCTCGGAGAAATGTTTTTGTTGTGTGTTTCTGTGGGCCTACTAGGACATTTTATCAGCTGTTTAACAGGCCAAAGACCAGGTGGTCACAAAAGCTTTGTTTTGAACCAACCAGTTGTCTTTGGAGTTGTGTTTTAGAGTAAGCCGTTTCACTTTGACAAAATAATGTTCAATCAAGGTCAGTGATGAATGAACCTTCACACTCAAGATGTTCTATTGTTAAAAATATGAATTATTACAAATTATTTGGTGAAACTAAAATAGGCTAATAGGTAATGATAAGTTCTAATGTAGTACTGATATATTTACATTAACTAAGCTATATTCGATTGTTTATGACATTTGATCAGTGAGACTATGGCTGTGTCTCAAACCGCCTACTTGCACACTTCAAACACTTAGTTTTAAGTATATAGTGTAGACAACGCAAAAAGTCAGTGCACTGAAAGTACCCGGATGACCCCCTAAAAACTGTCAAAAAGTTCAGTGTGGAACGATGGACCCTACGCGCACTAAACGGGCGCCATCTTGCTACAAAGCGGAAGGGGAGGGACCAGGGACGTCAGCAACTTTTTCGAAAGTTTGAAAGAAATGGCCGACATCTCAATCGTATAAATGTAAGTAACAGTGGTAATCCGTCGTCTAATACATTACTTACATGTCCCTCACTGACTGAAGCCAGCATAATTATTTGGTTGAGTTAATTAGCGTAACGTTACATGCTAATGCTACCTAGCACGTTAAGCTAGCTAGCCATTGGAACAAGCAATGTAAACGCTAGCGATGGACAACATTAGTAATAAATGATAGCTTCGGGACCATTTTAGATGTGTCGTTCTAACGTTAGCTAGATATCACTTGTACTGTTGACAGGCAAGGTGAGTGTCCCTTTTATCTAATCGAGGTATTTCGATCTGTTTTTAGGGACGGACGAAGATACGAGGGAGCTAATCCCCTGGCGTGCTGCCAACGCCGATCTGTTCACGGGGAAGCGAAATGCGACCCTTACAGGATTCGAGTAAGTACAATGCATTACCGGTTGCATTAGGCTACTAACTTTGAAAATCGTTTCAAACGTGGTCATATATGCTCGTGGTTATTGACAGGGCTGTAATGGAGGCTAAACACATAAAGCAGTATACACATCTCTGGCCCAGCCCCAGAACAAATAATTAAAAGATTTTGCTGTTGCAAGCAATAGGGAAACCACACTACAAGAGTATTAAGTAGGGATAATGCAGTATAATTGATTTACAAAGTCTTGCTGGTAACAATTAGTAAACAGAAGACAATAGTGTGTAACATATTAGTTCAGTTGCAAAACTTCTTAGTACTCGTGTCATGTTATTTGTTCTGTTATTTGTTCTGGTGGTGGGCCTCTGTATTATTTAATGCATTGATATGATCTGCTTATGTGTTTTCACCAGGGAATTCGTTAAGAAAAAGGGCTTGGAGGGGAGGCTTGACTCAAAAGCCATCAGGAAAAGATGGGAAAATTTGGTGCAGAAATACAAGGTTAGTACAAGGTTGTTCCATACATATATTTTCCCCTGTAAAGTGAAATGCTCAAATGTAGATAGTGTGATCTAAGGCGACAAAGGTGATAATGTGTGCAGTTGTCAGAATAGTTCAGAATAGTTCTTACTTTCTATATACACCACCGCTGAAAGGTTTGTCTACTCATTTCACCATTTGGGCGTCCTTAGAATTATGAGTGAACTGAAATTGGCCAACAGGTGTTAAACATATTTGGAAACTCCTTTAGGATTGTTGGGGAACCATTCTTAGTGTTTTACCCAAGGTGATTGAGAGACTCTAAACATTTGAACGGTAATGTATTTTATCAATAAGTAAGAAATGTAAATGTATTGTTAGTGTTTGTAGTATTTGATAGTGAAATAGTGCAGCTTTTTTTTTTTTTTTGTCGTTTCATCCACAGGCACTTAAGCATCCTCGTACTGGTGTTAGTACAGAGGGGGGTGAGGCCACCGCCGCTTCTTGGAAGTGGTATGCACTTATGGATGCAGCAATTGGGAGCAGGCCATCTGTGGCGCCGCCTGTTCTCTTTGCTTCTTCCAACCCGGAAGTGGCGAGGGCCTCGCCCCCTCCTGTGGTGACACCGGACAAGGGTGCTTCCTCCAACGTGTCTACCCCAAAGAGGCGCCGGGTAGACACAATGGAAATCCTTAATTGCTTAAAAGATAATGAGCGGCAGTATGATGAGGCATTGCAAGAGATGGAGCGAGAGCACCAGAAGAGAGAGGAGACCAGAGAGAGAGAGGCGAGAGAGGCTGCAGAGCGTGAGGAGAGGCGGCACCGTGAGGCTGTAGAGAGGGAGGAGAGGTTTTTCAGGGAGATGAGACAGAGGGAGGAGCGGAGGGAGAGAGAAGCGGCTGCCAGGGAGGAGCGCCTCCTGGCAATTCTAGACAAGTTTACAAATAAACTGTAGTTCTACTTTAAGTGTATATTAAATAAATATGTAACAAGTAATTTACACTGTGTCATTTGTTATATCACACCTTCATATCTTTTTTTTTTTCTTTTCAGGTGAGCCTGGTTGGGTTACTCCAGACCTATTCACATTGTGAATAGAGTCTGGCTGCTCTCGATTGGTGAAACCTTTACAGGAATTGATTGTACACTTGTGTGTTTACCTTTCAACTAATTGGTAAAGTCAAATTCATCATTGATCAAAGACTCCTAAAAAGTACTACCTACTTCGGGGGCGTCAAACTCAGTCTCACTAAGGGCCACACTGGAGAATGAGAATCACATCCAGGGCCAGCCATGTAGAATTTATTGACATGCTTTTATTTAAGAGAAAAGTCAATTATTTTGACTGTTATATACTATAGTCTTCTCACTTACATTTTGGGCCTAATAACGCCCCCAAAAAGTCTGGCAAAAAAGTTCCTCAGCCAGCGACAAATAAATTGTAAAAAGCACCAAAAAGGTTGAAAAAGTGACAAAAACATTGTAAAAAGCAATAGAAACTTCAGAAAAAGTGGCTATACATTTAGTAAAGCATCAAAGACGTTAAAACAAAGTGCCAGGGGCCGGATTTGGCCCTCGGGCCTTGAGTTTGACACATGTGACCTACTTTGTCAAACTGATAAGACATGGGGACAAGTAAACAATGTACAGTGCAGTGAATTTAACATAGGGGTGTGATTACTTATGCCCCCTGTATTTTAAGGAAGAACATTTCTTACTATTTACAAAACATTATTTATTCACAAAGATTTTATTTTTTTTAAATGTAGTCATGGTCAGGGACGTAACACGTCATCGCTATCCTCTGCCTCTCATCTGCACCAGAGACGGCTCCTGGAGGTGCTGGTGCTGGTCTTGGTGCCGCCTGGTCCCCTGCTGCACCATCATCAGCATCTGGCTCCAGTAGGTCCCCGTTGCTCATGCAAATGTTGTGTAAAACAGTGCAGCAGACGATGACCTCCGGCACATACAGTCAGGTCCATAAATATTGGGACATCGACACAATTCTAATTTTTTTGGCTCTATACACCACCACAATGGAGTTGAAATGAAACGAACAAGATGTGCTTTAACTGCAGACTTTCAGCTTTAATTTGAGGGTATTTACATCCAAATCAGGTGAACGGTGTAGGAATTACAACAGTTTGTATATGTGCCTCCCACTTTTTAAGGGACCAAAAGTAATGGGACAGATTAACAATCATAAATCAAACTTTCACTTTGTAATACTTGGTTGCAAATCCTTTGCATTCAATTCCAGCCTGAAGTCTGGAACGCATAGACATCACCAGACGCTGGGTTTCATCTCTGGTGATGCTCTGCCAGGCCTCTACTGCAACGGTCTTCAGTTCCTGCTTGTTCTTGGGGCATTTTCCCTTCAGTTTTGTCTTCAGCAAGTGAAATGCATGCTCAATCGGATTCAGGTCAGGTGATTGACTTGGCCATTGCATAACATTCCACTTCTTTCCCTTAAAAAACTCTTTGGTTGCTTTCGCAGTATGCTTCGGGTCATTGTGCATCTGCACTGTGAAGCGCCGTCCAATGAGTTCTGAAGCATTTGGCTGAATATGAGCAGATAATATTGCCCGAAACACTTCAGAATTCATCCTGCTGCTTTTGTCAGCAGTCACATCATCAATAAATACAAGAGAACCAGTTCCATTGGCAGCCATACATGCCCACGCCATGACACTACCACCACCATACTTCACTGATGAGGTGGTATGCTTTGGATCATGAGCAGTTCCTTTCCTTCTCCATACTCTTCTCTTCCCATCACTCTGGTACAAGTTGATCTTTGTCTCATCTGTCCATAGGATGTTGTTCCAGAAATGTGAAGGCTTTTTTAGATGTTGTTTGGCAAACTCTAATCTGGCCTTCCTGTTTTTGAGGCTCACCAATAGTTTACATCTTGTAGTGAACCCTCTGTATTCACTCTGGTGAAGTCTTCTCTTGATTGTTGACTTTGACACACATACACCTACCTCCTGGAGAGTGTTCTTGATCTGGCCAACTGTTGTGAAGGGTGTTTTCTTCACCAGGAAAGTATTCTTCGGTCATCCACCACAGTTGTTTTCCGTGGTCTTCCGGGTCTTTTGGTGTTGCTGAGCTCACCGGTGCGTTCTTTCTTTTTAAGAATGTTCCAAACAGTTGATTTGGCCACACCTAATGTTTTTGCTATCTCTCTGATGGGTTTATTTAGATTTTTCAGCCTAATGATGGCTTGCTTCACTAATAGTGACAGCTCTTTGGATCTCATATTGAGAGTTGACAGCAACAGATTCCAAATGCAAATAGCACACTTGAAATGAACTCTGGACCTTTTATCTGCTCCTTGTAAATGGGATAATGAGGGAATAACACACACCTGGCCATGGAACAGCTGAGCAGCCAATTGTCCCATTACTTTTGGTCCCTTAAAAAGTGGGAGGCACATATACAAACTGTTGTAATTCCTACACCGTTCACCTGATTTGGATGTAAATACCCTCAAATTAAAGCTGAACGTCTGCAGTTAAAGCACATCTTGTTCGTTTCATTTCAACTCCATTGTGGTGGTGTATAGAGCCAAAAAGATTAGAATTGTGTCGATGTCCCAATATTTATGGACCTGACTGTATTTCACATCCACCTCCAGAGCCTTGAAAAATATGGACCTCCATCTAGTCTTCAGTATCCCGAAGGACCGCTCGACAACACACCTGGCCTTTGGCAGACTGCTGTTAAAGCGAGCCTGGAGGTGGTTGCGAATAGGCTGTCTGAAGGGTGTGATGAGGCTGATGGGCTGGGCCAGGCAGGGGTACCCCCCATCTCCAAGGATGCTATATCCTGGTGGAGGGTAGGACTGCTGGTAGTAGATGGAGCTCTTCCTCAGTACTCTGGCGTCATGAACTGACCCACATTACCCCACGAACACATCAAGGAACTTTCCAACATCATCACAGATGGCCTGCAGCTGGACTGAGTAGAAGAGCTTCCTGTTAAAATAACAGGCAGCATCTTCTGCTGGGGGCTTCACCCTGACGTGGCAGCCATCGATGGCGCCAACCACTCGGCTGAAGGCTGCAGATCCAGCCAGACGGGCAAAGCGGGCCCCAAGGCGAGGGAGCTCTTCTGCGGTGGGATGTCGGACCACCTGATAGAGTAGAGCTGCAATCTTCCCACTCGCCCTGTGTACTGCCCGGTGAATGGTTGCCCGGTGCATGTCAAAGGCCCTGGCAACCACACGGTAGGAGGTGGCACTGGCAAGCCAGAAAAGAAAAACCAGGGTGTCGATCTCTGGGCCCCAACCATGGTCACATTCCTTGCCCAACACAGCCATGACGGCACTGAAGGACTCCCTTGAAAGGCGGTAGTCAACCTTCAGGTCACTGTGGCCATCAAAGTATAGTGCCAACAGTGGCATTGTATGATTTACCTGGCAGTACTTTCTGGGGCTGGGAGGATGCTGTTAGCGGGGAGAGGAGAGCTGATTTTTTTAATAAAGTTTATCTGGTTCCGTTACTATCCCTGTGTTTTCCTTATTTCATTGTCTTTTTCTAACATTCATCAGAATGAGTACATGCTAGAACATATCAATAGGCCTGTCTATTCTGTTGTCTATTGCTTGGTGTATATTAGTGTAAAGATCAACTAATGAAGAGCACTTAATAACATGTTTTCAGGACACAAATACATAAACTTATTAGAAGTATTATGCTGATAGTGCTTTAAAGTGTTATCAATTGTTTATCCACTTGGAGCACACAGAAATGAAACTCTGATGATAAAATAAAAGCAGCTTATTGTCACTGTGCTGCATAACATGTATAGACAGTGAAAATTTAGTAGTTTAATAGTTAAGTATTGTGACATAAATGCAAAAACTTCTGTGAACTTGCTGATGTGTGTATTTAGTTATTCATCAACTTAGTGCGAGGAACTACTCTTGACTTCTTGAAAAGGTAAAGTGATACTGAAATCCTGCTGATGTGCTGCTGCGCTGCAATTCGTGCGAATTTGTCCGTAAAAAAAGAATATACCTCATGTTCAGCCAACAGTAGGAGGATCCTGCGTTGGCGTCGGAGGCGTTGGAGGCGACGTATTTTCCACATGCTGTGTAATATGTAATATGCTGTTAAGTAAGGTGTAAATGCACGTACAGAAATATTTTTTGTAAACAAAAGCCGGCATATATTTTTTTGGCGGGCTGGAAAATCGCGCTCATATGTGTTGCGTAACTTGCGTTCGTCACGCTCATCCCGCTCGTTATTTCCGGTAAGTGTTTTAACGTAAGTGTTCCGTTGGAACACTAATCATCCATAGTGTGCACTACGGCAGTAAGTGGTCAGTGCACATTAGTAGTGCACTGACGGAAGTGTGCGGTTTGAGACACAGCCACTGTTTATCGGTGTTTTAAGCCCCCAACGTCTCCTTCCAGGCAGCCTGGAAGGCACTAGGATTAGGCAATGGTTAGGGTTAGGTGCCTTGAAGTCAACGGTCGCAATGCTGCCTGGAAGGAGACGTTGGGGGCTTAAAACACCATCGAGCTAGCTATGTAGCTAGCTAACTTGGCGGCCACTGTAGTCACAAGTAGTAGTTACAGAATGCTGGCACTTCCACGTGTCACAGTGGAAAAGGCAAACGTGTAAATAATAATAAAAAAGTGATAGCTCAATTGGTTTTATGCACGGGAGGCTCTTTAGAACTTTCTTCCTAACCCATATAGCCTATTAAATTTAGCTTCGCCGGTTTCAGGATTCTGATATTGTTCACACTTGGCTCAGTGCCATGGCTTTTTTGGGACATTTTTAAATAACTGATCATCAGCAACGTTATTAGCAACACCTGCGCAAACCGTCAGGAAACAACAAACTCTCCTGGTGAGTTACACACTTTGCTTATGTCTTGTTTTACTTGTTGTGACGTTGAAATATCTATTTGTGGCATGCTCCAACTTAACGTTAGTCTGAGAAGTGTCACAAAGTCAGCAAACTGACGCAGTAACGTCTACAGCAATATCTAAACTTTGCTAATGTTAGCTTAGTTTCGATATTGCCATCGTTAAGGTTATCAGTTTCAGCTGTGCTTTTCCTACTATGACAAGTCATAATATCTGCTGTGAAAAAGGTCCATATCCTGCCTGCGTGACAACTTTCCAGACTTTGACTGTGCTGACAAACTATCAGAAGCGATTAAAACACTGAGCTGGTTATTTTCTTCCACCCCCATTGTAATGCTAACAATATTCCAAGTACATCAGCTATACGTACACTGAAAGGCGGTTTGAAACTCTCTTTTTCACTGCATCAGTGCATCACTACGTCATAATAAGGGATGAAGAATGCAGCACCTGTATGCCCACTCTGGTTCTTTTAAGCCTGCATATCTTGTGTTTTTCAATGTTGTTTTGTACTATTATCTGCTTGGGCAGCAGTTTAGGTTTCTCTTTTCATTTTTGCTGCAGACTTGTATCTATGTATGGCAAAATGAATCTCCACGGAGCACATAGCTGATAATGGAACAGTGGGGCTAATAAATGCTAACACGTTAATTGCCTCTAGCTCCATACTTAACCCATTTATTGTTTTTGAAGTAAATGTGACATACTTAATACTTCAAGTCTTATTGTCTGGACCAAACTATGCAGGTTGTGAATCGCCTGCTCCAAGCATGGCTACAGTTTCCATTTAGAGGCTAATAATTATGGTGAAAACTTCCAATAATGCTTTATATCAGAAACAAATATAATCAACATTTGGATCTCAAGATAAAATATGAATGCAGTGTACTAAAAGTCAATGTCGGTGTGTTCGAGTGATGCATTACTTACGCAGTTATGATGCTGATAGTCTTAATTGTCAGACTGAAATGAAAAATGAAATCATGTACCAGAAGAGGGCGTTAAAACACTACATCACCAGATGTGTGTCTTTCATGACAGCAACATTCTTTTGGTACAACAAGTAGTAAGTGCAAGTACATTAGCTTTTAAATGAGCAAAACTACAAAGAGCCATATGAAAGTACAGCTTTAAGAAATATGTGTGTGTGTGTGTATATATATATGTATGTATATGTGTATATATATGTATATGTATATGTATATATATGTGTATATATGTATATATGTGTATATATGTGTGTATATATATATATATATATGTATGTATGTGTATGTATGTATATATGTGTGTGTGTGTGTATATATATATATATATATATATGTATGTATGTATATATGTATGTGTGTGTATATATATATATATATATATATATATATATATATATATATATATGTATATGTGTGTAGTCGGAAGAGATGTGTTTTTATCCTTCGGCTGAAGATGTGTAGGCTTTCGGCCATCCTGATGTCAATAGGGAGCTCAGTCCATCCTTTAGGAGCTCGGACAGCAAAGAGTCGGGATTTCGTTGAGTGATTAGTTCTCCCTCGCTGTGAGGGGGCAGCAGAGCGGAGTGGGCGAGTTGGGGTATAGGGTTTGACCATGTCCTGGATGTATGCTGGGGCTGATCTATTCGTGGCCCTGTATGCAAGTACTAGTGTCTTGAAGAGGATGCGGGCAGCAATTGGTAACCAGTGAAGAGAGCAGAGGAGCGGCGTAGTGTGAGAGAACTTGGGGAGGTTGAAGACAAGTCGAGCTGCTGCGTTCTGAATGAGCTGCAGGGGCCGGACGGCACATGCAGGCAGGCCAATCAGGAGGGAGTTGCAGTAGTCTAGACGTGAGATGACTAGAGCCTGAACCAGAACCTGAGCCGCCTTCTGTGTTAGAAGGGGACGTACTGTATCCTTCTGATGTTAGGCAGCATGTATCTACACGATCGGGTAGTTGCAGCAATGTTGGCAGTGAAGGAGAGTTGGTCGTCTATATATCTATATACTTGAACTGAAATTGTATGTGCATAATTTAGCCTATTCAGCATGATTTTAACACCTGTAACTCAACATTAACTCTTGTCCCATCATAATGTTGAGTGAAGGAAACCTTGATCAATACTACATCTGTTGCTTATAATTTCTTCAACATTGAAACATTTACTGTAGCGTTAAATCGTCTTGACACACCTATTAATGTAAGTAACATAACAAAAAGATGTATAAGGAAAAGTCAGGTGCTATTCTTGGTTGAGGACAGGCTACTTCCTGCAGTTTAATGGGTAAAGAATTCCGGCTCTAAGAAAACCATGATAAATAAGTGAATAGGTTGAACATTTTCATATTTACATCCCCCATATTGGTATCACAGGGAGACAAATATTTTTTAATAAAAAGTTAACTGCAGAACTGACTTTCACACGTACATAGAATAGATTTTACTGGTGCAGATGTGAAAAAAAAAGACAAACACAATCATTAGTTGCACTCTTTTAATAATTCATCTCATCACATTGTTTTTGATATGCGTTTGGATAAAACCAATGGATAAATTGGATGCAATTATAGCTGCAAGGATGAATCGATTAGTTGCTGACTATTAAATGAATCACCAAATAGTTTGATAATTGATTAGATCAGTTTGAGTTATCTTTTATGTTAAAAAATACAAATTTTCTGATTCCAGCTTCTCAAATACGACTATTTTCTAGTTTTGTCTCTCCTCTATGACAGTCAACTGAATGTCTTTGAGTTGTGGACAAAACAAGACTTGAGGACGTACACTGGACTTTGGGGAAACACGGATTGACGTTTTTCACCATTTTCCTACATTTTATAGACCAGACAACCAATCGATTAATCGAAACAATAGTCATGAAAACAATTGTTAGTTGCAGCCCTAGATGAAATCAATTATGACGTCACCACTCCTCCCTGGGACGCTGTTGTCAGATGCAAATCTCCTAAAGGTGACAGGAAAACATCCTCAGGTATGACACGTTTAACGCTTCAACTGCAAAACCGTGCACAGTACAGTACATGTTTATTATTAAACTTACCAATCAGTGACAAACATAATCCACAGTAAGGTAGTGGGGAAGAGCATCGCAGTAAGCAGGATGTCCCAGATTGGCAGAGTTGGCGGTAACATTGCATGATTGTTTGCCGTTACACCTGAGGGTAAAATCAAAAGAAAAGCAAGGGTCATTAATGTATATTCTTTTCATTAATAACCCAAAAACCCAACCAATTTGTAAATGTAGGCCTAATCTGCATTGGAAAAAAAATATGACCAGCCATTTATACTGCCAGTATTATTACTATACATAGATTTACTACATCTACGTTTATTATTATTATTATTATTATTATTATTATTATTATTATTATTATTATTATTATATAGCACAAATAGTAATATCTAAGAATAATATTACAAGTAAATAATACAAGGAAAAACAACAATTTAGAATAAATAGCACATTCCCTCTGCCTCCACTCAAGTCTTTTGTCTTCAGAACCAATACACACATTGTTTTCAGGGTTCCCGCAGCTGTGTAACTTGCACAGAAGGTCATGTCCGAAGGAGTGTCGGTGCAGGTGTTCATGTCCAAACGCCCAAAATTGGCCTTCACAATGTTAAGGACTCCTGTTTCTGAGGGTGGAAGAGAGATGAAGACACAATGTGTCATAACACAGACAAGACTGACTTAAGCTAAATAGAAACATAACATTAACATAAAAAATGTATGCAATCCACACCCATACACCCTTCTTCTTCTTCTTGTAATGCCCAATGTTTTGTTGGGACTGTCTTAAGCATTTCTTCACTAAACCTTACCTTTATAATCAATTATATTCCAGCCTTTTTCGGTTATTTCTTAATCAACACATCGTCTAACCAAAAAGTTCTCATCAACTTCATAGAGCAGGTATTTATAGATTTATTTATATATATATATAATGTAGATTGTATTGATTGCATATTTAAGTATGACTATATTTATTTAAAAAAAAACTAGCATATCCATGCAGCCAGAATTGTAGACGCATTCTTACCACACTTTATCACTGCAGCTTGATCTTCACATACAACAGTGGTACGCACATCTGTAAAAACATCAGGCGATAAGGTCAGGTCTTAGCTTGCAAATCCTAAAATCATTCTTAACATCTTCAATGATATCGGCAGAATTATGCTGCTGCTACATTTATCCTCTGCAGTGCTTTAAAATACTCACCAGCACTTTTCTTGTTACAGTTGTAGGTGATCTGAACGAAGGCATCTTCTGAATATTGGCACACAAACATCTCCTTATTGGGTCCGGGCAGTCGGCAATGTTCCAGTTTGTCACAGCTATAGAAATATTAGAAAAGATCTAAATATTGCACAGTCAAGATTATTTTATATGCAAGTAAATGTCTGAACAATTAATGTCACAAGATAAATATGAGGGCTCATGAGATGATTGATGGGGCAGGGAAGAAGAACAAACACAAGTTCTGCAACACACATTTGTATTCATTATTTTGACTTTTCTCTACTTTCTTATGTTTTTTTGTTTTAAATAAACCCAGCTGTCCTTGTAAAAGGTACAGTACCACTGGTAAATGAAGAACTATGTTTAGAAAGTAAATGTAACTTAAAAAAAACCCCAAGTCTTACATGAACTTGATCCATCGTATCATGTCTTTGTGTATGCACTGCTTGTCTGAGACCACGGCGGGCTGGCTTCTGGCAGTGCAGTCAGCAGAGCTCTTCACACCGTGCTGCACTGACAGCACTTCGATCACGTGTCCTTCAGCTGATCATGCACAACATGGATCATGAAGCGAAATATTAGCAAAGGGTGATTGGGTGACAATGGATGAAAGGGAAAGAATGGAGCTGAAGCCTGATGGTAAAGAAGGTGGCGAGAGTAAATGGATAGAATACTTACGGCATTGCAGCTGGCTGTTTTCACCAGGACATGCCACATCATAGAGTTGTCCTGCAGCAAAACATTGTGTAAGTAATGTATATCAATTGATCACACCTACTGTATAGAGTAGAGGTTCCCAACATGGATGGCGTTTGCAAGGAATATTTGAAGGGTTGTGATATGATTAACAGGAGAATTACTGGATCATTTTGTTTCTTCAGGTTTACGAATGGTACTTGACGGAATAAAAACATTTACTTGCACAAACAAAACATAAATCAAGGAAGAAAATCAGAGGATCATATAAATTGTAATAATTTACCATCAGAGGTCCAACACCAAGTTGCAGCCACGACTGAAAGATACAAAACATGGGGGAAGAAAATAGAATTGATCCTTTAAATGACAACATAACATAATGTGGTCCCATTTTTCAAGGAACGCTCTGTTAATGACCATTAAAGACAACGGAACAGGTGGTATACTCACAGGCGATGATTGTCAATCTTGTGAAAAGCATCTTGTCAGTCGTAGCAAGTGATGATTACACAGCCGAACTCAGCTTTTTATACAATTTCTTCATTTGTTTTATATGCAGGCGTCCTTAATTAGGAGTAGCCTGAAAACCTATGGTAAACAGCCCTGGGGGTGTACAGTAAATAAAGTACAGAATTTGAATTATGATTATGTTTTACGAGACTGTTTTAAGGCAGAAGAAGAATACTATGAAAAACGGTGAGGTCCAGCACTTTGGCTGTATTCCTCGTACTTGGATAACTGATTTTAAATTCATATGAACTGGAGTCTTCTGTGGCTTGAGGACTTGTCGCCACAGTTCCTCAAAGTCAAACCTGCCATGAGCAGGATAAAGTCTGGGAGATCTGAAGCATGCCCGGGTCCTTTCAAATTCAGTCATCCATTACCTCAGCTCCACATTGGGGGGCCAGTTCCCTCAGAGGGGTGTCAGTGTAACACACATAAGCATCAGTGTTCGTCGCTCGATCACCAGCACGCTAGGGCTGGGCAATATGGAGAATGAAGAATACCTTGATGTCGATGTTGCGACGATATTGTAGGATTGACAATTGGTGCTTCAACAAAATATTTACACAATGAGATTTTTGATAATCTATCATCAGAAATGTCGATTTAATGACTAAGTGGGTAAAGGCAAATAATAGAACAGCTAGAACAGTCTGTTGAGTTCAGAAAATGACATCACTTTACTCTAATGCAGCCTTCAAAACCAGGAAAAGACCACACTTAATATATTACGATTTTACGATATCCAAAATCTAAGACGGTATCTAGTCTCGAATCACGATATCGATATAATTGATTGATAATTGATATATTGCCCAGCCTTACAGCACGCCCATGGGCGCAGGTGCATTTGCTATTTAAACGACGTGGGCGCTGGACGGGAAATTGACAACTGCGTATGGCGGCCCTAAGTCTTGTCTGTCTTGTCACGGTGTACGACCTGTGACATGAAACTGTCTTCCACAACCTCACCTTGGTTGCAGAGTTTGGCTGTTCCTCGGCCAGTTTTAGGCCTCCTACACAGCTCTTTCTGTTTCAGTTAATCACTGTGTTTCAACCTACATGTGCAATTGATGATCATTAGCACCTGTTTGGTATAATTGGTTGATCATACACCTGACTATAATCCTACAAAACCCCTGACTTGGTGCAAATGTACCAATAAGAATCGATGCTGTGAGTGCCCGGGAAGCTCAGTTGGTAGAGCGGGCGCCCATATAAAGAGGTTTACTCCCCGGGCGCTGCAGCCGCAGGTTTGACTCCGACCAGCGGCCCTTTGCTGCATGTCATTCCCCCTCTCTCTCCCCTTTCATGTCTTCAGCTGTCCTGTCAAAATAAAGGCCTAAAAATGCCACCAAAAATAAATAAATCGATTTTGAAGGCAAAGGGTAGTACCACGAAATATAGATTAAGATTTTTCTTTTGTTCGCCCCCTTTGCAGTTTGTAATTGATAAAGAAAAACTATTGGTTATATTTTTATAAGCATTCTTAGTTTACAGCATTTTTTTCACACCTGCCTATCGTTTCAAAACAAACATGACCGCTCAGTGTGTTCATATAGATATACATGACTTGTAGAAATGCTGTCGTTCTGTGAAGCTTAAATAAATTCAGAAAAACAAACTCATGACATTTACTTAATATACCTAGATGATCTTTTTGCAGTGCAGTGTCTTCAGGATATTAGTCTTTGTCTTTGCCCAATATTAGCACACCACAGGGTACAACAGCTTTTCACAGACAAATTTGAACACTTTGTGCAAACTTACATAACCAAACACTGATGATTACATTTCAGCTCTCTTAATACTAATAACAGATCTTGGTATCAGCTAATATTATTCTTTATAATCTTAACACAGTCGCATGCAAGCTCTTCTTCAGGAAACGTGTTGTTTGGGAGCATCCTAATTCATGTAATTTATAAAAATAAATAAATTACCAACCAAATTTAAAACTAATATTTTCAAAAAAAGCCTAATGTTAATGTAATATTAGGTGGTTTCCTGCAGGTCCAGCTATGCAACGTCTATGTTTTTGAAGAACAAATTACAATTGTTTTTTGGGTTAAATGGAAGATAGTGAATTTTTACTTGTTCTTTGACTGAGACCCTTGATACTGAAGAATGCACTCTTATTTTGCTTTGTGAAAGGAAAAAAAACTGCATTCATTCTGGATTTAGGTCAAAGTACACTTATCTAAGTGTATGTAGGCGCTTAGTAGCGCTTGTAGTTTGTGATCATATTTATTTATACCAATATCACAATTCATAGAATAACTGGAACGGCTAGATGTAACAAAGTTCATAAACATATATGTAACTAAAACAAAATGATAAGAATTCATAAAGATGGAAGTTATAGAAGAAACAAATCTGAATGAAATGTTTTTTTTTTTATATATATATAAGAACACTGCAAATAAACCAGTTCAACAAATGTTTTAAGCATGTTTATTGGAGGGATTGACCGATCAAGGCAGATACCAATTATTAGTAGTTAATAAAACCGATCTTTGGAACCGATATGCATTTACAGTGCAAATTAAGATTTTGGAATGTTACAAAATCCAACACAAAACTTTGTTTAGATGCTTTAAGCAATTATTTAATGAATGAGAAACTTTCAACATAATACTCAGTAACAGTCAGTCAGATAGTGTTAATTCATTAACTTTATCGGTTATCAGGCAAATAAAAACCAGATACAGATAACCTGCAAACTGCCAAAAAACAGCTCGATAATTGCTCCATCCCTATCCGACCACTTATATTGCATGGGATTGTTATATCACTGCCCTACAGTTGTATGAATCACTGCCCTTTATTCTTAGACTTTCTTTTTATAGCAACTCCAACTGCCACATGCATGCTGTTTCTGTTCTGCCTGTCACTCACACACACACACACACACACACACACACACACACACAAGCTCCCACACACAAGCTCCCACACTCCAAGCCCTTTAGATAATGTTATCAACTGTGTGTGTGTGTGTGTGTGTGTGTGTGCGTGTGTGTGTGTCATACATGGCAGCCCAAGAAATGTGACCTATCTGTGGTGGTGCAGCTGTCGTTCCCAACCTGAGGGTGTTTGGGGTGGGGTGAAGCAGGGAGATGGGGGAGAGAGAGACAGAAAACATGAGCTGATTTAAGTGCTCAGAAGTTAAAAAAAAAGGTAAAATTTTAATATCGGTACTCAAATGTAGTTACACACACTAGAGCAGAAGGCCTGAGTGGTTTGACATTTAGGAAAAAGGATCTCTCTCTGTCTCGCCACTCTTCACCGGGGCTGAAGCTGTTGAAAGGGACCATAGCAGTGGCTGCTAATGCTACATGATCTAGGGTGGACTTACACCTACAGCCCATGCTCGCTAAAGGACACGTAGAGACACAGGCTTTAGCGAATGATTTGAGATGAAATATTTTGCTTCATGGATCGTGTTACCTTAACTTTGACTTTGCAGGGATGTCCAAAGGGATTCCTTTCAGCTTTAGTGGCAAAAGTGAGGTAAGATGCATTTCTTTGTATTATCGGGGAAAGTCTATTTTAAGAAACTCTGTGGATCAGCAAATTAGTGGGATATCAGCAATTAGCATATGCAGAAAATCCATATGCTAATGTATCTTTAATCAATTATTCTATGTATTGCCATTTTGAATAGTTATTCGATTGTTTCCCCCTAAAAATCACTTAGGGGATTATGAAATTGCAGGAAGTCCAAATACCAAAACCCCCCCCAAAAAAGTAGGCTCGTTTTTCATGAAGAACTACTCGGGGGGGAAAAGGTTGTCAGAGGTAATTGTGGGGAGGAAACTGGAAGCAAATCCCTGCCTTCAGTGTCAAAGTCCTTTGGGCCATCCTACCAACCTCATTCTTAATACTTCTATAACTTATATCACATGCTTTAAAACACCCCTGGCTACTGTTTTCACACACCAGTAGTGTTTCGAATCGTCACATCCTGGCTACAGTACTATGACTACTTCTGTCTGTATTGCACGTTACGTGTGTACTACGGACACAGGTTGATGTGTAATAGAAATATTAGGTCGTATCTTGCTTTTGCCAATAATGTAGTAGCCTACATTCTGCACAAGACTGTACAACTTTCTCATTCTGATACAGCTATACTGTACATATTTGTTATGGTATGGTATTTTTTTATAGTATCTTTTTCATATTTTTAGTGCAATGTTTCTATTCGATATGTTCTTGACTGTTGCAGTGGCTTTGCCTGTATTTTCATTTCCTCAATAAGTTTATTGTATTCACCAAACAACAAGGCAAATTCCCTGTAAGTTCCAACCTTGGTAATGAACCTCTTTCTGATTCTAACAATACGTTTTGGTGGACTTGCAGGAGACCGATAAAGAGGCAGACACATCTTGACTTTTATCCCACCGTATGGCTCAAACTCCCAAAACGTTGGATCCTACACTTTACATAGTGCAACTCAACAATAGCATCTTTAGCGAGGCCTCCCTTTACTGAATGTAGAATGCCTTCGTTTTTAAGGTTTCTGCACAGCAATGCTGTCATTTTTATGGATAGGAACTTATTATTCACAAAAAACTGCAAAAGGTGCTGTCATAATGTCAAAATGCTTGTCATAAAAATGTAATTGCGGGTTGTTAAGCCGTTGGAACAGATGTTTACCTGATGAGCACATTCACTTGCAAACCGTGTCTGTATTCAAACTGTGAAAGATCTGAACATAACTTTGATGTCATTCTGATTGATGTACTCTGGTCATTACAGTCCCCGGTGCAACAGCCCAGGTCAAACGTCCTCTGCACTCCCTGTGAGCCCAGAGATATCTGAAACGATGGAGTCTTTCAGAAGAGACATTCAGTAACTGCAGCTCATCTTGATACCCCAATCAATTAACAGATAAAAACTCCAGTCTGTGAAGACATTCAAAATAAATCAAGATGGCAGAAGGCCCTGGATCCAGTCCCAATCTCAACATCCCTTCCAAGAGGCCCAAAGTGACCAAGGACCAGATTGTTCCAGACACTGAGGTTGCAATGCAAGAACCCACGGCGCCGGTTTTCATCCGCAAACTCCGTAAAGCAGCCGTTGGAACAAGTTGTGATATCCGGCTGAGGGTGTCAGTGGCAGGATTTCCAAAACCTTTGCTGACTTGGTACCACAACGATGAGCTCCTCCCTGCATCAGAAGCCCAGGACTCAGGCGGACTGTGGATACGGGACTGCCGCACGAGCGACGCTGGCTTGTATACTTGCGTGGCGACCAACGAGCTGGGGGAGGCAAGCTGCAGTGCCGTCTTGGCCATCATGGACCTTGGTGAAGGTAATCACAAGCAACTGAAACTGCTGTAAAGATTATCTCCGTGTTCGAATTTCTGCCGTTGCAGCTCTGTAACATTTCCAAGATTACAACATTTGGCGGGACAGTTTCGCTCGCGTTGGTCGTTCTGTCAGCATACAGTAAATTCACACAGCAAAGCATGCACGACATAGATTATATTTCTCAAAGGCCTCTGTTAGAGCAGTCCAGCCTGTCCCATCCTCCACATCATCTTTATCATATCTCACTCACAACTCTCAAACTCTAAGCATATTGTTAGCCTTTTCAGTTGCCTTTTTAATGCACTGGGCTACAAATAATTTAGAGCAGGTTATGAAGTACACTAACCAGTTACTTTAAAAAAGGTAACTCTCTCATGCATTGTTAACATTTCAGGATATGCGTTAGTATTTTGCACTTTAAGAATGATGGATTGTCTATTATTTTCCACTTTATCTTGTCACCTCTGCCTTGCAGAGATAAGGATAGCATTTGTCAGTGAAGCTTCTGTGGCTTTTTAAAGCTCAACTCTCCTCCATTCCTCAGTAACCAACTCTTAGATAAGCATACCCTAGAGCCCTATATGTCACTTATAGCCTTGCAAGTCATGTGACATTGGTTGCAGTGCAGGCATACTACAAAAAATATTACTAGTAGTTATTTAGGTTTTTACGAAAGTGTGTTGTGTGTGCAGTTGTGGTGAGAGAACACAATAACAGAACTGATGCTTAAATCAAGTATCCGTGTCTTTGCAGTGGATCTGTCTCTGTTCTTTCTTATTATGTGATATTGATTTTGAAGGTTTCTGAAACACATTTGGCTCACTTGAAAACAGTAGGAGTAATATCATACCATTGTTGCTAAGGATAAGAAAAATAGGATTTTCTACAGGTAAAGCCAACACCAGATATTCTTTATTTTTAGATAAAATTAGCAGTTCATGCACAATCAGCTATATCTGCACTGCCGTTGCATTGTTACAAACTGCAGTCAAATGTATCCAAACCTCAGATTCAATTCAGTGGTGATTTTCAACTTTATTAAGGGTCAAATAAGCAGACAATGTTCTAATGAATTTTAGAGCTGGCTCGTCAGCTGCATTTTACAAGGATATTAACATCGCATTATACTATAAATACTCCTGACTAGTTTGTATCATCCATTTGAGTGACAGTCTCATGCGTAGAATACAGAATAAAATGTTCAGTGAGCTCATTGTTTTGCTGGGCGATCATGGTCTTGTTCCCTTGACCTGTGGAGAAAGTTGGGCTCACATGTCATCCGCTCTCACACTATTTGCTGGCACACATGGTCCAGCTGGCACATCACTCAGCACCTCTCTGTCTCGCTCTCCTAGTTTTTGATCTTCTTACTTCAATCCAGCATCAGTTTCTACTTTTTGACCTCTGTTCCTCATTACCTATTTCTGCTCTTAGTTTCTTTCTTTTCATCTTTCACTCACTGTTTCCTCTTTTGTCTCTGTCTGCTCATTTCATTTTAATTGAAGTTATGAATCAGATTTATCTAGCAACGCTACAAGACAGCACAGATCACATGCATTATTTTTGGTCCATTTTTATTTTTCTTGTCCCTATTTTTGATTAAATCTGTTTAACAATTGTATTACTTTCTTTCTCTCTATGTTCAGAGCTGTAGACTTGACTTAGACTGTTGTGAGACTGACTTAAGACTTAATCCTCCTAAATATTGCCCTTTTAAAATCCTGGAAAGATAAAAATAATCAAACATCGACAGACAGGCCTTGCACAGCTGAGAAATTTTAAAGTATTTTACTGCTGGAAAAATTGAGCTGTCTATTAGGGCTGCACGATATGAGGAAAATATGTAATTGCGATTATTGTTACTGATATTGTGATTGCGATATGATGGGGGAATGATCATTTTTGTATCATTATTCTCATTTTCATTGAAAATTATTAACATTGATAGAAATTAAAATGATTATAGTGTGGTTTTTGCGAGGATCTGTACCAAACAAAGATTTGTTTCTTTAGTCTGTAGGACAAAGGTGTAAAAGATGGCAAAATACCATGTTTTTTTTCAACACAATGTTCTCATATTTATCCATTCTCTGGATCCTAGCTGTCTTACGATCTCTCTGACCTCTGCCTACATCTCTCTCTCTCTCTCTCTCTCTCTCTCTCTCCCCCCCTCCCCCCCCTTGTCGTTATTTTTGGCCTGGTATGTGCCGTGCTGAGCAGAGGGCTCGTGCTCTAGTGATGTGTGGATGCCGCCGGTCCCTTCTCCGATTGCACCAGCAGACATCACAGATAATTATAGCATCACCACGGTCAAGACGCGGTGCTGTCACGCTCAATTACGGTCAGGGTGATGAAAGAGAGACTGGGTGGGTATGCTTGGGGGGATGGGGTGGTGAACGTTTTATTTGTATGGGTGTCTGTTAGTATGTATTTTTACACTTGTGTGCAGTTAGTTTTAATGGCTATTCTGGCTGCTTTTGAGCATCACTCAGTGAGTCATATAGCCGGTCAGGTCTGTCACTTTAAGATATCACCCTGAGAGATCAGACCAACCATAAACCAGAGTAGTGCTGTGTCACAAGTCTAGACTACCCTATTGACGTCACTCTCTGGCGTATAGCTTCTGATTAACATACTGTTAGGCATCTAAAGGCCAGATAAGCAGTTTGATGGAAGCTCTGAGAAAGCAGCACATCGGTCACCTGTGGTATTTTAAGCTTCTTTTACAATAGGAGATCATTGTCGTATTGTGACGCAGGAGCACGAGCATCCCAGTCATGACTTGCAGTTACTCATAAGAACATTGGAAAGGTCACCTTTTGAAGCACTGGTTTCCACCCTGTGGGTCAGGACCCCGTAAGGGCTTGCAAGACAAATCTGTGGGGTTGCACAGTTTTCAGTTTTCAAAAACCTATAGACTTATGCATCCTGTGGTCAGGGTTTGCCAGTAGACATTGTTTCATGTTATGGGTCACATGCCAAAACAGGTGGAAAACGCAGCTCTAAGGCAATCAAATCTGAGATGCTTTTCAAGGTCTATGCTCATGTTTACTTTGTTTTGTGTAAGTGACATCACGTTACAACAGTGTGTGATTAACAGTTTTATTGTATTAGGGAAGTTTTGAATGTTGAGGATGCAATGATGTGAGAAAGAGGGTGAAAGGAGGAGGAGGAAGTTGTTGGGTTAAGCTGGTAGTGGAAGCCGGGAAGGAGGAGAGTCTGGGGACCCGTCTTTGCTATTCTGTCACCCAAGCCAATAATGAGCCCTAGACTGTAGCTGGAGAAGAGAGGTGTGCAGAGAATTGAAAAACCGAGTGGTAGACAGGAGGGAAGAGAGAAGGAATGACAGAGAGGGATGAGGTGGAAAGGTAAATGGGTTAGGGCAAACAGCAGAGGACCAGTTAACCTGGTATAAGTAGGCTTGACAGGAAGTTGTGGTTGAGACATGGCACTGGTCCCGTACCTAGTTAACTTCATTTGGTTTAGCTGAAGTAGATGTTGGAACTAGATCTGTACAGTATATGCTATAGTAGTCAAACCGCTTCATGCTTTTGCTATTTTTCACAGGTTCTCACTTTAACCCATTTTCATGTGGTTTCAAAAAAGCTGTTTGCATTCTAGAGATACTGTTGAAAGAGATTGTTGTTGTTTTTTAGGCGTAGATCTTTTCAGTAATGTTAACAGTCTGATCAGGTAGATTTAGGTTTGCGGAGTACAGCACTTGAAGTAGCACAGTCAACTTGAACTTGTTTTTCAAAGGGGTCCAGCGATTTAGTATTGCACATACATAAAGTTGAAGAAACCTTAAAAAAGAAAAGTCAAATTTGATACAAAATATCTTGATTTAATTTTTTATTTTCATTTTTATCCCTAGTGTGTGAAGCACCCAAAAACACTGGATCCTACATTCCCCTTAATGCAACCAATAGCAAATTTTCATTAGACCGTCTATGTCTTTCAAACTCCATGCCCTCAGTTATGCAGCCTGTAATGTAGACTTATTGCTGTGACTCCTCCCTTCAGAACCAAAAAAGGCATTTTAACAATTGTTTTAACAGGCAGAGTAGTACACATGACTCAACTGATCTTTATGTGAAAAATCATCAAATAAGTTCCTCTTTAAATACACAGTAACAAGCCACTGGGCTAATAAACATAGTACACTAATAAACAGGCTAATACATTGACTAATGAATGGCTTACATGTCAAATAGGAAGTAATATTTGTACTGGAAATGCATATTTAGCATACTAACAAGTTGATGGTGATCTTCACACCTAATCAATTGGATGACAAATCATCAGGTCAGTCAAATACAGCACCGAAATTCACCATTCCTGTTGGAGAAAGCTGTTCAGATGCTATCATTTGTTAGCGATGAGTCTGCTACATCACCTAAAAGACGGCTATAAAGTAGAGTAAGTTTACAGATAGAGTTCAGTCCTACAGGACATTCAGCTCATAATAACTTGCCACCGGAGTGTGGTAAGCATTTGATATTCTTATTCATGAGACAGTCGTAGTAAATGCCCATGGCGATCCATAATCGCATTCATTTTTAGATTGCAATGATGCAAAACCTCGATATGAATACTAGTTTTTTTTATGTACTCATTTATTCACGCAGTCTAAACTTAAGTCATTTGATGCTACAGTGTTATTTTCACCTCCAGCTCCAAGGTTTATGAGCACTTTGTTGTCTGAAATAGATCCATCTCTTTTCGACTGGTGTCCCTGTAACTGTCCCATTGTCCCATAATGTATGTGCAGTTGAAGCATATCCTTAATGGTGTATCACACCATGTCTGACTGTACTCGACTTTCAAAACTCCAAGCAGAGTGACCGACGGAGGACAGCAAGGTTTTTTGGTTTCTGTGTAGCAGTGTGTTTATTCTCCTGCTATAACTGGGGGGGCAGGCTCTCTGAATGGGGGTGCAAGGGGAAAGTACAGTACAACTGAAGGGGTTGTACTATGCAAGACTCAAAATAGACTGCTGTGGTTGACAGTCAAAGTTAGGGAGGACTGGGGGAAGACAGGGAGAGGACAAAAAAAGACAGACACTGGCTAAGGAAGATAACGTTTAATGGTCCGGCAGCAATCTTAAGACGACACATCCTTGTTTGACCAATTCCTCATTTCATGCTGCAGAGGAAGCCATTTTAACAACATACTAAGAAAAGATGAAACTGGGGGAAATGATAGGAGTCATTTTGAGGAAGTTTCCTTGTTTTTAAGTGGTGTGTCCCAATGGAAAAGACTTGTTGGAAGACTTGTACACAGAGGAGAAGTTCTCTTGGGCAGAAGTAGCCACCTAGTCGGTTTTTAAAGGAACATACAAAGGAAGACGAGAGCTATGTTGCGGAAGGAGCTGCTTGATGCACGGAAAGCTTTGAGGAGTGCTAGGGATGGTGTGAGTGGGCCGAGAAGCAAAAAGTTGAGAGGTGAGTGGGAGCTTTTATCAATATAAAACATGTACTATGAAAGCATAAACTGGTAGGATCCTGGAAGGATCACACTGTTGCAGGCAATTTAGAAAATGCATACTCAACTAAGTGGAAGAGCTGTAATAGAAAGGAAATCAAGGTAATATACTTGAGGCCGCTATTGCTGCTGCTTAATTTTGATTCAGTTTGTGACTTCTATGTCTTGCCCTGTTCTACGAAGCCCCAGCTATATATGGATAATGCTTTTTACTGCAGGCTTGACTTTGAGGTACAACAATCTTGTTTGCAATAGTGCAAGTATGTACTGTATATGGCTGCCCATAAACACTCAAGTTATCTGTTGTTTTCAATGTACATTTTAACTGGATCACATTTGAAATACTTAAAAATGGTAGTGGTAATGACATAATTGGCCTATCCTTTTTTTTCCCGTAAGCGCTAGCCGGGAACCAGCATATACAATTTACTTTTTCCAGAAAATATCGAATTTTGCCCAACCAGGTCCACACCGTGATCCAAATGTAAACAAAGGGGTCGTCCCACCCCCTAAGTCCCCAGAACAGGATTTGAAATCAGACTCCCAAAACTGATTGACGGATGTATAAATACATGGTCTACCACTAGACGAAGAGTTTGTTGATGCTTTTAAAGTTTTGTTTACATTGGGAATATGTTAAACAGAATTAAAACAGGCCCAACGAGACATACAGTATATTGTAGATAAGATGTTTATTAAGTGAAACTGCAATTATATATGCAAATACGCAAAATACCTAAGATTTATTTGGAGCAAATTGTGACTTTCAATGAAACAACAAAAATGAAAGAATTTACATTTCAACTAGGGCTATAAATGTGATATTTAATAGTTTTATATCCTGCAAATGTGCTACAGTTAAGCCTTAAACACATTTATCTGCTCAGTCAGTTTCTGTTTAATAGATCTTACATAGCATGGCATTCCTGCTCTCACCATTTCTTATCGACCCAGTCCTCTTCTCTGGATTGCGAAAGGCTTACATCGGCATACTGGAGCAGGGATAATCTCTGGCTGCTTGATGATTCCACATTCTCTAAATATTGCGTTCAAGTGGATTGAGGATACAGTACAATTAATTAGGTTCGCTGTTCTCATGAGGCAGCTGAGGCAATATGTGGGGGTAAAGCCACCGCTGTTTCCCTGGTGTTTGTCTGGCAAAGGGTGTGTTTGTGTTCCATCCCGCTGGTACACAGTCATTCACAGGAACCCTCCGGGATTTGGTGAGGATTAGGTGGTAGGATCGGGTTGCAGTGTGACTGTCAACATTAGCCACTGTCATTTGGGATTTTCAAACCACCTCACCATATGAACTGAATGGACATACCCCCACTCACATTTGCCTCTGAAGGGATTTGAGGGGCAAATCAAGAACCTGCTTCATTAAAAATGTTCTCCTTTGATAAATGGCTGCCAAATGTGGTGCAAATTGTCTACTTGGTTAATGCTTTGGTCTAATACTACACACGTAGTGTGCAGGGTCACAAATTCAAATGTATTGACATAAAATGTCAGGTTTTCTGCACACATTTGTCTTTTAATACAACTCTCACAACATTTAAAGGTGCCGTAGGTAGGATTGCGAATATCCAGGACTTAGCCAAAAAATTTGAACATCGACCCCTTTCCGCTAAAGCCCAAAACGGTCTCCTAAGCCCCTCCCCCGACAAGGGAGAATGAATACTTGTGCATGAGCAGGGATTGACGCAGTTAGACACCAACCCCCCCCTGGCCCTGATTGGTGCATCCGAACAGGGAGCGGTGGATTTTTGCAAATCACACTACAGGCTGTAGGTGGTGCCAGAGGAGTCGGATTTTTATTTATTTTTATTACCCGCTTCATGTAGTTCTACTGGAACATAGGGTCAGTTTCAGCAAATATGACAGAAGGTTAGTTTTATAAGTCTTACCTACTGCACCTTTAACACAGGTGCTGGCACTGAGTGCAGAAACCACCTGAGAGTGTTTTGTGAGTAGGATGATGTGGACTGAAATCTATGGCCTAATGTACAGCCAAGATTTTTTGTTGGATACCACCAGTAGGGGTAGAAATCACCAGAGGCCCCATGATACGCTATCATCACAATACTAATGTCACGATACGATATTATTGCGATTTTAAACATATTGGGATATACTGCTAAATATTTTGCGATTAATTACCTCTTTTTCCAACTTCACATGTTTCCTAAAGGAAAACTTTGTCACTCCTGTTTTATCTAAAAAGATAAATGTATACTCAACAGCATAATCTTGTGGACTGAAAAAGCAATTGATTTTATTTTTCTAGTTCCAAAAGGAAAGTCTCATGTGCAATTTATATAATACTGATCGATACTTGGCATCCATGTATCAATACAGTATAGCCACGGAAAAGATTGCAATACTTTGCTGAACATAAGGATTTTGAGCATGGATTTGTATTTTGTCCCTAATTTTAAAACAGTTTCTTTGCCAACATTGTACGTGAACGATGAAGAACAACTGTATAACATGGAGTTAATTAGTCTATACTAAATAAAATATTCCATTTTGGTTGCTATGGAATGTTGTAACCTAGAAATATATATCACCATTAGACCCTTAGACCCTATTACCAGGCCAACATAGGATACCACAAAATCACAGGAAGGTCCCGTTTTAAGCTAAGGCATTGACCATTACAGTGAAGTATTAATACAAATAATCTTGGTGTTTATGGATGCTGGCTTTCCAAATTCAATTTAAATATGACTTCATGCTTGGTTTATGAGCAGGTTTTTCTTGGAAGATTCTTCAGTGCAGCACTTCACTGTTTCACAGTCCAGTTCTTTTCCATACATAAGGTTACAAATGTAATGTATTCATACATTATATAGTTGGATTTGACAAGTATGCACTGAAAAACTAAAAGAGTGTGATCACAGTGTGATGTAACAGCAGCACATTCTGTTTTCCCGTTGCAGAGAGATTATGCTGCTGATAAAGCTGCATGCCTGGAAGGCATCCATCAAGGCTGCTCCACAGAAAGCGGCCTCTGTCATAAAATCAATGGGTCGCCGTGAAGTCTGCTTACTCTATTGTTGTTTTAAGATAATTAAACTATGGTATGTTTCGAATTGCACGTGTCCAAAATGTTTTTAACGCTCATTCCGTGTCTATGAATTCTCCATCTGTGTTTAGATCGCAGAAGCCGAATTTTGCAGCCGTCAAGCAGGCTGATACAACAGAGACGTTTAAAGAAATGCATGTGTTTTTTGCAGAGGCATGTCGCATAAATGTTTTTAACGTCAATAATGACGATTGGCTTTTGTCCTAGTCTGTGTACTGTACACTGCAGGTTTAAGCAGTGCAGAGGACAACATGGCCTCCTGAGCCATCAAACAAAACCAGATTCAGAATAAGATATCACATGCACCAATAAAATCAAATTATCTTATCTCAATGGCTAATATTTTATGATATTCCAGCCATAGCTTGGTTGAAGCGGAGTCGTTGTGGCTTTTAGTGAGCATAAAAAATAAACAACCTCATGAGAGATATTTCCAACAAATGGAAGCCTAGCCACCGTATCTGGCCTCTCATTGGATGCTGGTCATGGAATGTTGTGTTATGATGGGCTTATTGATCCGGAGGCGTTTGAACTGTTACTTGAGGGTGTATCCCATATCACGCATAAAGCACTGGTATTGATTGCTGCACTTTCTGTTGGAGCGAATACCTCTCACTGGTGATTGATGGAGGAGGAGTGCGAGGCGGGCGAGGGTTGAAGAGAGTGAGGTTTGTTCAAATAACAATTGAAAACTGCAATCCAGTGCATCCAAGTTTGTCTTTAGAGGATGACTATTTAAATCTAGTTTGGGAGGTCGTTAGGATAGAAAGATTCCACTAGTAGCTGGATAATAATAATCAAATTAAAGAGAAAAGAGTTAATGACCAGAATCGAAATCATTGACTAAGAAACTCCTGATTCATGGCAGGAGTAAATCTCACATATTGATTCTGTGTTTACAAGGCCATAAACAGTAACATGCCTTCCTTAACAATGCTAAAAAAGCAAATCGTTCAGCGAAGCAAGTCAGCAGTCGGGGATAGAAGAGCTGTGCTGAAATGTGGACCGGGATCCTGGGTTCTTATTTGGGATGAGATCTGGGTCTGACTGTAATTATTTTTAGATTCATTTGATGGAGGAGGTGTGGGGAGCACAGATGTGTCTGAAAGAACTAACGTGTGTCAGAATGTGTTAGAGAGAGAGAGAGAAACGGAGAGAGAGAAGCGGTTATATTTGCTCAAAAAATCAGACATCCTGGAGGAGAGCGTTTTATAATATTGTCTTTGTTTGATTTACACAGGCCTCTGGAAATAGATATACGTATTATATCAGTGATGGCTTAGTGAGATGAAAATATCTGGGTTTTCTATTGTTGGTAAGACATTTTGCTGTACATATTTGTCATTTAATAGACTAAACAATGAATCCATAATGAAAATATTATTTTGAGGTTGAACTGTGGCTGCTGCTTGTTGTGTACCTGAAATAAGAAGCATGCATTATTCTGTAATCCAGTAGGGGGAACATGTTTGCTCTTCTAGTCCAAATAGCCCTCGGCTGTGGTAACCTAACCCTATCACTGGTTAAAGCTCACAGACGTGGAATATAGATACATAATTGATGGCTTATGGCTTTTGCTGAGGGCTACTACCTTCCTTATAATGGAAAACAAATAGAGCAAGAGAATAGATTGACTGAGAGGTAGAGGGTGTAAGAACAATGTTAGGATTTGTGTTTGTTTGTAGTCAGGTTGTACATATTTTTAAGAAAACTGAAATATAACCCCCCCCCCCCCCCCTTAATGTCTAGCCACTTTAACCCCCTTTCCTATGATCTATTCCCTTCCTCTAGCTTTCTGTTTCTCCCCTGCTTTGCCTTTACCCTCGTGAATCTTTCCCCACCAACCTTGTCTCTTGCTCTCGCCTCCACTCTCTGCTCTCTATCTCCTCTCTTTGTCTATCTTCTTCTCTCTCTGACTCTTTCTTTGCCTCAGTCTTGCGCTTCGTCGCTCTCATCTTTCACTCGGGCTGCTCAAAGAAAAAAAAAGTCAACATGCTCTGTTGAAGCCAGTTGTTTTCTTCCTCATTTTTTTCATCCTCCTCCTCCGCCGCCTCCTCCTCTTATTCACCATTCTCATCACTGCAATCAAGACCAACACAGCCCTTATGCTCAACCCCAACCCCCTCTTGTGCTGAGTGTGCTCTCGATTGAGGCAGAACGGGCAGAGAGGGGGGGGGGGGGGTTGGACAAACCAGCTGAGAATTGCCCCTCTAAAGGCAACGTCTACGTCAGAGAGGGACGCTGTTCACATCAGCGGATACACACTCAGACACAAAGACACCTGGCTCCGGCTTATTTGCATCCTCTCGCTTTCTCCCCATCTTGCTGCCAGACTGGAGAGTAAACGCACCCACGCACAAAAGGCAGCTCAATCCCGTTTTGAATCTTGATTTATTAATTTTTTCCGTTTTTTTTAGTTTTTTTTTTTTAGATGCCACACCCTGGGCTTATTCGGTTTGGGTAAATTGGTTTGTGGGTTTTTGTGAGCTCATGCCACAGGTAATTTTGCACGCTTGACAGGAAGCACTACTTGAAGACATGAAGAAAATCTGGTCCAAGAAGAGATTTCAGGTGAGTTTGCTTCTTTTATGGAAAAGAACTGCATTTAATGATTGTGTTAACTAAAAACTAAATCTGGGTTGTTGTTTTTTTCATAGATATTAGTAGATTTATTTTTTTTTACATATTGGGATGTCATGCCACACCCTTTACCTGATAATGAGATGGAAATGTGTCAATTTGTAACATAACTGTGGTAAAAGAAACATTTTAAGAATATTGCGTAGGGAATGCATTGATTACAACCTAGCACCACTACTTTAGGCATTTAATTCAGTTGGGGATGTTTGCAGTTTTCCACGTTCTGTTATCGGTCGATAAACTGAGGGCAAGTCAGGACAACGTAACAGAGTCAGCTCAGGAAAACTGAAAAAAGTAAAAAAGTATTTCAGTACAGTATAAGCAATAAATATCATCTTGTAAGAACCTCATACTGAAACACTAAAAGAGGCACAATAATCCACTTTCCATCTTCAAACAGCCCAAATTTCTGCTCCATATTCTGTGTTGTCAAATGTGTATCTTGCACTGGAAGTCGTGGAAGTTTTGTCATATAATAAGTCATTCTTATAGCAGGCTTCACCAATTGGAAGCAGATGAAAAGTGTGTCAGTAGGCTACACTCCATGGAGACATGAGAATCAGGGCAGCCAGTCAGAATGGCTACGAAGTGAGCAAAGCAGGGGATAAAGCTGATTTCTGATGGTCGCGTTGCCTCTCTGAATTCTGCATCAATATCAAACCCTTGGGACATGCTCTTTTGCATCCAGCAGCAGATCTGTGTGAATTTATGCTGGTAGGATTTGGATTATTCCCATAGAATATTTTTGAAATATTTGCCAAAAACATCCTTTTCAAAAGGATGCCGTTTGTGGCTGGCGTTTGCTGATATGATTGCCTTGAGGCCATAACAATAGAAATCACGACAACGATGGAAGCTTCTAGTGGAGTCAAACGGCAGTTACCAACGGGCAACAGTTACACAAATTGCTTGACACAAAAACATTAACCAATGGGGAGTACGCAGCAAACGTGGGGGGAAATAAGTGTGAAATGAGTCATTTCAACTTCGCACTTTTGCTACTTTCGCTTTCCATCTGCTGCAAGCAGTGAGTCATTCTGAGGAGCTCTCCTTGGTGCTGATTGACAGACTGTCCAAGAAGCAGCTTTACCAACTGCTTTATCAGCAGCCAGGGACACTTATTGAAACATGGCCTGGAGAGTTTGTGAGATATTTATCATTTTAGACATGCATCTTTCTTATGGATGTGGCTGGGTGAGGATTCAATATTATTGATCTCAGCAGAATCTAATCCTGATATGATCATATCATTTTTTTATCATGATGTCAAATTGAGTTTTGTCTGATGTGATGCATAAGTGGAACAAGGTTTAGTGCATTGAATATCAGTTGAATTATTTTTGACCAGCTGATTAGTCAATCAAGACAAAGTAAATCTACTATTTTGATGCTCAATTAATAGTTTTACTCATTTTCTCAGCTTTTTAGTTGCAACCTTTCTTTGTCTCATGTCATAGTAAACCAAATGTATTTGGGTTTTGGACTGACAGAACGAGACATTTGAAGATCAGCTTGAACTTTAAGAATTTGTGACATAATTTTTTAAAAAAAGCTTCAAAATCAAGTTGACCTTTTGAGTTGGGATTATTTTGTCACACATACTGTTCCCATGGAATGTACCACTAGATGCCATTATGATATCTAATGTCTATTGCCATACAGTTCCCATACAGCCAATGCTATCATTATACCTTTTGGATAACATTTCTTCATATACAACGGTGATTTCAAAATGGTAACAAATTCTACTACAAACCCAGCACACTTTGTGCTACTTAGAGTTCAGGATGTGACAACAACAATACTTTTGGGTTAAAGGGACCTTTGCCATTTGCACTCTAGTGTTTTGTGTATAGCAGTATCTTTGGCTGTGTTTGCTGTTAAATAATGCATTGTACTTTGTATCTTGTTTCAGAGAACTGGGCATTCCACACGGACATTTGGCAGATTTACTCATGGTGTGTTGTCAGTATAAGTTTTACACTAATTCTATTATGTTGTAGTCTTGTTCTTTTCTGTTACAAATCTAAACTGCTGTAGCCTTGTGATTTTCTCAGGCCTCTTTTTCTGTTAGTTTGAGCCTTCAACAGCATGTGCTTCACTTTGATGTATTCCTCTAATAGCTCTTTTATATATGAAAGTTGCTGTTGTAAAACATTTATATTGCTTTAGTGTATTTTATCTATTTTTACTGCGTGACTGCTTACAACCAGAGTGTGCTTTATTAATGTGCATCCACCCCCACACAGCACTAGTTTTTGTAATCGCGTTGTTGCCTCTCTGCATAAAAGCCTCGAGTGAATAATGTGTGCCCTCGATGGTTTATGGCATAATATTTGGCAAATAATTTGCGCTCTCTGATCCAAGCCAAACCAGAGGCTTGCCGTACTCGACTCCAAATCATATTTACATTACGAAACAAGCCATACGCTGTGAAATATATCCCCCCCCCCCCCATGATTACATTGCTGAGTCCATTTCCCTCGCCCATGGTGTGCAAGCTATTTAACTTAATTTGACACAGATGGGTGGATCTACATACCCACACCCAGGAAAACGCACACATGCTGCTTGCAATGTAATTAGTTAATGGTCATTGTTCATGTTACATTGGCTTTTTTATCATCAGGCAGACCTTCTAGAATGATCTAATCAGGATCTGACTTGATGTGAGGCGCAATGAGGTGCAACCTATTTTGTGGTTGTCGTCGTCCTCCTTCACAAGCTCTCTAACCAGTAAACATATCTGTCAGCCTCGCAGCAGTTTGGCTGGTGATTTTAGACTCTAATGGGTACGAAGAGGATTGGTCGTGTGGGTGAGAGAGATGCTGGTTTCCATAGTAACGGTGCTCTCCCGTCTGCCCTCTCTTGCTGCCACTATGGAAGTGAAGTTTTCCGCTCCTGCCGAAAGCAAAGCTATGGTAAACCTGCCTGTCTTGATTCATCTTCTGCCCCCCTTTTTTTTTATTTTATTCTTTTTTCCATCCGCCCATCCGTCCCTCCTTAACTTCATCTGTTCAATGTGATCTCAGCCACAGAGATGTGGTTCCAGGTTGTTTATTGTGACCTTACTGTATTTGTGGTTTCTCACTTCCCTTCAATGTGTTTTCTGTTCTTTAATATTTAAGATTAACTTCCTTCGAGAAATCTGTACTGCATAATATTTTATTTGTCTACACCCATATTTGTCTCTTCCTTCTGATTTTGAATGTACCTTTTATAAAATCAAGACCACAATCAAATGGATGTTGTCCCTTTCTTTTTGTTGGCACGTATCACATTTTTGTGGTTTCTGTGACTGTATCTCCCATTTATTATAGCATTTTCTAAATGGTTGGCATTTCCTTCACTGCTGCACAGAAATATCTTGCCTTCATGTTGTTTCACTTATACTAGTCCTTTTTGAAAAGGTTACCCAGTAATCATTGCATCATTTTGACCTTTAGTCACATTTTAGTTTTAATTTGGAGTCATGGTGTGAAAATCAATACCTACTTTTCTGGCATCATATGCATTTTCTTAATATTTTGTGCTATTCTAATGCTTCATTGAATTGTAAATCTACTTTGGTTAAGTGGTGCTGGGGTTTAGGAAGGTGTAAGTAATAACATTTTTAAATCAAAGTAAAAAAAATGAACAGAACAAAGCGTAATGAAGTAAAATAAGCTCACTCTGCTGTTTTCTTACCAAAGTCAAAACGTATTGAGACCCGAGGAGAGAGCACCTATACATACTGCTCCTCTCCATGTATCAGCCAAGTATATTTATAAGCCAGAGCTGGCTTCATGTCACGCTCGAGCTTCAACCAATTACATTGCACTCTGGGGGCTCCCTCCACGGCTCTTTTCAGGGCCCATCAAACCCTGTGCCGCTAAACAAATGTGAAATGTCATTTACACTGGGATTCTATTGTTGTTTTGAGCCGCCTCTTCTCCTCCACCTTAATTTCTCTTTTCTGAATTTCCCCCTTCTTTCTCTAATATCTGTTTTTTTTTCTTTCTTTCTTCTCTTTATTTCAGACTCTGAGAACACAGAGGATGAGACCACAGAACCTCAGATGGAAACCAAAGAAGGGCCCGGGAGGCACCAAGACAAGGCTGGACGGAGAGGACCTTCAGGTATTTTAATCTAAAAATCTTGCCTACATTAGCTCTTTAAAACTGACATTTCAGCTTTTTTTTTTTCAATTTATATTTTTATAGTTGCAAACAGGCAATACTTGCAAAAAAAGATGTGAGGAGTGCACCATAGACATATTCTGTAGCTCTTTAAACCTTCATGAGGTGATAGTCAAATAATTTACTGCAGCACCAACATAGCTGCCAAAAACACACTTCTATGAAATTATGATTCAATGCGGATTGATAGATTTAATGGAGGGCTGTTATCAACTTGGCCCAAGACGAGCGTTGGATAAAATCCGATATGGCAGAATGCATGAATCCCCCATGGTGTGATGCAGCAATGTGACACACTGCCCTAGTTTCAGCAGGGAACCTGTCTCAGGTCTGGATCTCACTGTGAGACTGTTTTCTGCTAGATGAATGAGGTTGAAGCTAATGGCACCAATTATTTTACTATATTGTGTACTTGTGCTTTGCCAATTTTATTCAATTAGGACATAAATAGAGAGCATTAAGTTTAGATCGAGCTGTGTGTGTCAGAGCTGCACGTTTAAGTCATTTATTTTTAAGCAAGAGCAAAACATTTGCTTCTTCCAACTTCTCCAGTGTGAGGCTTTGCTGCTTCTCTCCGTTTTATATATTTGTATTGAGTATTTTATTAGCAGTTTGGTTGGTCAAACCTGGGAAACTGTGACAGGCATTATTAGTGTAGTCTCGCTTTGCCAGACCTTCCTCCACAGCGCTGAGGAGGAGGGTCTGGCTAGTCCACACAGCATTCCGGAATGGTGGGAAAAAACGTGCTCTGGCAATCCCGGAAGTGGAATGTCGTGGTTATAGACTAGTCAAAGTTCAATGTTGTTCAACTCTGATCTACAAAATTACATTTTCTGCCAACAGAAGCAAAGTTGCCCTGATGTGTCTTGTATTAAAAAAATCGAGGAGTCATTGTTTCTGGCGTATGTCCCATCAACCCATTTAGTCTAATATGACACTTAGACTAAAGCTGATTAAGCCTAAAGGCTGCTTTTCATTTTTGACAAGAAGAGGTCCAAAGAAATGTTTATCCACTCGATCATGATCTCTTAATGCAAAGAAAAATAATTTCCTTGAGTGGCAGGCAATACCCAATTACAACCTAATGAGTCTTTTTTTTCTGTCGGCATCGCACAGCTTAAAAAAGGATTCCCGACAGAGTATTTACTCATTTTGCTGAAGTGGTGTTGGTTCGACTGGCGTCACAGAACCTGCATGCCTTTAACACCCGTTCCTAACCAGGCAACAGGATGTCTGAATATAGATCAGAAATATTGACACCCTTCTCCTCTACCAGGGAGACATTTTAGATTCTTCCCTCGCTTGTACACAGTGTTTGCACTTTCTAAGCTTTCGTGTTGGCGGGCTGACTATGGCCTCATCACGTCCCTCCAGAGACAATCAAACGAAACAAAAAAAAAAAATAGAAAGAGAATATCAAATGAGGGAGGGGTGAGGTGATACATCATTTGTTCTCTTCAGGGAACCGATTCTGGCTGCCTCAGCTGCATGCAAACACTAGAATGCGGATGTTAACAAGATGCTTTTCCTTCCCAAATGATGCATTTCCGCAGAAGAATCAGCTCTGTGTCACTCCAGACGGACCTTGTTCGGATCCAGTGGACAATGTATGAGCAGGACTGTTTGTGAAAAGAACGATCTCCATTAGCGTCAAAACACAGCACTAAAAGCCTGTTCTGCTTCCAAGTAAAACGAAAGCTTCTGCAACACCTAACAGATGCGTTTTAGTGTGTAATGTGTTCCACAGTGGCCCCTCTGAAAAGATTTCTCATTGTGTTTTCTGCTTTAAGAGGAAGTGATGTAGGTTGTCTTCTGACTGTGGCGCTGAGTCAGGACCATTTGTGATTGCAGTAGGAGTCGGTCGTTTTATATCCCCCCAACACATCGCTGTTTCAAGGTTCGTCGTTAACGGAAGATGCTGACTGCTCTTTCTTTTCGCTGCCAAAGCACTCTTGCCTCCGTTGCTCATCACCAAAATGTCAATCATTACCTGATTTGCGATGGGGGAGGATCTCTTTAAGTGGTGCACGCTCCACAACGTCGCCCTTGCACGTTCTGTTTCATTTCCTGTTTTCAAACAATCAATAGACTCTTTTATCCATCTCACCGTGTTCCTGTACATCAGTACCATTTCCTACCAGCACAGGATTCTTGCTCTTTGTGTTGCTGACTCGTTCAGTTAATTAAAGAATCTTTCTTCACATGCTTTTTTTAGTTTGGATATAGCAAGGTATTGTACAAAATATAAGCCTTGATTATCCCTGCTTTCATTTACATGTTATGCTTACATTTGTTTTTCTTTAATTAAAAGGTGAAGAGAACAGTCTAAAGCAGAATGTTTAGAAATGAAAGTGTTTCCACCAGAGTGTAAGAGTGTTTCAATGATATTACATTTGCAAAAGGTTTGACACTTAACAAAAATGGACTTAAAAGTTTAATACACATGATCCATGATCCATCTCTCCACAATTGATAAAACAAATCTGACAATTAACTCACCTTTCAATTAACGCTATTGAAAAATTTTTTTTTGTCTGGTATTGAAGTTGATAGCTTTCTCTTACCATCCATCTCTCTTAAAGCATAACTGGTGATATTCTATAAGGGCCGAAAGCAACTATTAATTGATTCTACTATCCCAGCACTGCCTGTGTAGTCAACGCCTGATTATACAGTAACACACCAGTGAGCCACACTGTTGCACTGGTGTTCCTTAATTAATTGAACAATGAGCACAGGCACTGCAGTTTATTTCAGTCAATCCTACATACACCGTCTGCTGCTGTAAATACTCACTAGACCACCAAATGTGTATTAATCAACATCTTAGATTAGTCCCACAGAAATGCTCTAATAACTCCTGTTTGTCTAATGTTCACTAAAAACCACCTGTAAAAACTACAGCTGGCTGGTTTTTAGCAAAGGCTGTTTTAGGAAATTACTGAGTGTCTGTCTCTCTCTCTCTCTCTCTCTCTCTCTCTCTCTCTCTCTCTCTCTCTCTCTCTCTCTCTCTCTCTCTCTCTCTCTCTCTCAGTTGAGGGAGGCGGGATGATGGACTATAACCCAGACGCTTCAGATCGCAGAGCCACCCTACCTGGTGCCTATGACCCTGTAGTGGAGCGAGAGCTCCACGCTCTGGGCTCCCGCCCTCCGGGGCCCCACTTGGACCCAAACCCTGCCAGGCAAGCCCTCGGCGGGGCTCCCACTGAGGGAGCCCCCCCTGTCCGTCACCTGGGTGTGGAACCGCTGATCCGGGCGTCTCACGCTAACCTGGCACGGCCTGTTCAAGGGTCAGAGGAAAGTGTTTCTGTAGGCAGCGACTACTATGGGAGCATGTTCAGCCTCTACAGAGGGAGGACATTTTCTATGCCGCTATAGCACATGGCATTTTCTTTTTAGGATTCCACTATAAAACAAAAAAAGACTGGCCACAAAACCCCAAATTGCGATGAAAACTGACACATAAAACAAGACATTACATCCTCCATAGACCCAACTCGCAAAAATTGTACTCTGTATGTAATCCAAGTTACAAAAGCTATTCATTTTTTTTACTCTTATTTCTTATATTCAAGCTTTTTTTCATACAGTGTTTTTACTTCCCATTTTTATTTTGATGTCACACTTTCCTTCGACTCTGATTTTATTGCTGTGAGTGTGGTTTGGTTTCAATCTAACAATGATTACAGGTCTTAAAAAAATATAATTGGTAATATTTCTCCGAGCCATTAGAGAGGACACAATGGCACAGTCTGCTAATGTATTATTGAGCACTTTTGAAAACTGTGATTACTCTTTTTACCCACTGCATGTTTTCTAGAGCCACCCCTCACTTTTGGATCAACACCATATCTTTATAGGTCTGCTGTGGCATGCATGGGTTGCTGGCATTGATCCGAGCTAATAATAGCATGAATGTTGTCCCAAATTAATGATCATGTGATTCACAGCTTCTTTTTAAGCATGCCGTTTTTGTATTTGAAGTTAAAGCAGGGGTATTTTTTCTTGCCTTTTTGTAAGAGTTCATGTTGTAAATCTGCAACTTTGTTGCTGCTTAATGCCTATCATTTCCAATTATTAGTGTCTTAGGGTGTCTTCCACTTCACCACAGTTAGATTAAGTTCTTAACATTGTGTGAAATCTTAAAGTGGGCAACATTATTTTATACTTTTTTTTATCTGCCATTTCATTTTACACTGTCTGATGTGTTGCTCTCTGAAAATGAGATGCAAAGAGCACAGACAAAAAACAAGGAACTCACTGGTGAATATGAAAAAATAATTGACACAAATGGACTTTCATCTGCTTCTTTATTGCTTTTCCAACGCCTATGGCACCTGCACCAGAACTCTAACTTCACACCTCAATTTTCCCACAATCCTCCCACCTCTAGGAGTCAAGCTGCTGACAGATCACAGGGGCTCTCCTCCCCTGTCCCCCTGTCTTCTCCCCAGCCACCTCCCAGTTCGCACAATAACAACATCAGTACCCAAGCCCAAGACCCAGATAAAACCAAACCTTCAGATCCCCAATCATCGAAGACCGACCAGGCATCAAGTGTTAACAGTGTTGTCATGACACCCAAACTGGCTCGTGCTGGGCCTAAGATCTTTGACAAGGTCTGTGCTTTTGAGGTGCGAAGTGCCAGTGTGGATCTGCCAGGAGGAGTCAGATCTGGATCAGGATCTAGATTTGGGGGAGCAGCTTCCTGCGACTCAGACGACAGCGGAAAGAAAACAGGAGGCCCCAGCAAAGGGGAGGACCGCATCCTGCAGGGCGCAACCCAGAAGCGAGTAGTGTTCAAGCAACGGGCCTCTTCTTTGGAGGACAAGACGAGCTACTCCCAGAGGGTCCAGAGCTACCAGAGCAAGTTTGCCGAAGAGCTCCAGAGGATCAAGAAACTTGTGGGGAAACCGAGCTTGAAAAAGGCGTATTCCACTGAGCAACTGTCACAGAAAGAGAGGCTGACCACGGGCAAAATAGAGCCCATTCCTCCCCAAGTGGTTAAAAAGTTGGAGGCAAGGGAGCGAGCCCTGGAGGACAAAAAAGTTGAGGAGAGGGAAGGGGACAGCAGATTGCAGATTTCTCCACAGGCCCAAAGCAAAGGTCTGGGGAATCAAAGGAACAACCCTGAAAAGATGACACAGCCAGATTCGCAGGGGAAACCAGTGGATAGCTCATCACGAGGACGCACAGGGAAAGTCTCTGTTACCATGGAGACGGCACCAGTTCACCAGTTACCAGGGCAACCATTGCCAACAGCCACAAGGACAAGCCTCACCAGGTTTGGAGGAGATTATTTTTACTGATGAATTTGCTTGTTTTTAAAATCCTATGTATGTGTGTCTTTGGTAATTTTTTTTTTCTTTGTAGGATTAGTTATTTGTCGACAAAATTGAACTGGACACAAAATTGAAATTCATTTAACACTATTTATTCCAGACTTGTCAGTATTAAATAACGTATTTTTTTTTATTTATTTTTTTTGTCTTTGCACACAGGGAAACCCTACAAAGCTCTCCGGCAGCTGACAAAGACGCACTTGTTGCCATGTCTCAAAAATTCTCATCCCCCACCAGAGATCTGGGGATGGATTCAAATAGGGAGACAAAGATGGACAAGGAAGCAGATCATAGATCACCAAGCCCGAATGGGAAGAGAGCATCCCCAATAACCATGAGGGAACCAGGGTCCCAGTTCCCATCCAAGCCCCCCAGGCTCACCCCATCACCCACTCCTTCCATCAGCCCTCTCCTAAAAAGGAGGAAGGCGGAAGCGGGGCGGACGCCTCCAACCTTGAAAGTCAACATCCCCACCATCCTGGTGGAAGGTGAAGCCATGGAGACGGAATGTGCTGCAGACAGGAGCAACGAGAGAAGCAAGACCAGAAAGAGAGAGGGGAAAGTTCGCAAGAGCAAGCAAGGCCGTTCTGTTCAACCCAAGTCTCCAGAGGAAGGTAGGGTTAGGGTTACACATCGTATGATGATGATTGTTGATGATTGTCTTCGTTAAAAATCTAGATTATGCCAAAACTAGCAGAAGCCACCACAGATGTTTAAGCCAATGCACAACTGTGTAATGACGCAGTTCACTTAATGGCCACAAGCTGCTGGCTCCAGAAATATTTGGACTGCACCAAAGTCAATGAGAAAACTTCTCTCAAGACGAGTCTCTTGTCTTTGTGTTTTGTCTTTCTAGGTGGCTTTTATTTTTATTTTTTTATTTTTTTAGGGTTATAGAGAAGTATATTTTTGTGGTATGTTTGGCTTAATTGTCTCTCAGGCAATTTCATACAACAGTGGCTGCTGCTTGCATGACCAACCTGAACTCTACTGAACCCAAAATGTCACGTTCGAAATGTTCCGTTTAGATATCCAATGTCCATCTTTTTTCTGGATTTAGTGGACCCAACGTATGATCCACTTTCCTTTTAAGTATGTTGAGTAGTACTTCTTTTCTATTAACGTAAGTGAGTCGTTTCCAACCTACTGTAAGGGTGGGATCCTGCAAGATTCATTTGTGGGGTTATGAGATGATAAACTAATTAGGAAAGAGGATAAACTGTTGGCTAAATACTAAACTACAGTTGTTTTTTCTAATATTTGTCTTACATTTTTACATGCTTTTTTTTCCTACACTGGATAGTAAGGGTTAGTTAGGGATGGGGTTAAGTCTTTGGCTAATTTAAGATTATTTCAATTGAACACTGAGACAGTAAAAACTTTTTGCTTGAAGGGCTCACAGCTTATTAAAATGTCATGTTTGTTTATGGATCTTTGGTGACTTTTCAAGTTTTTAAGGGGCACAAGCCAAGCGGTTGGGAGGGCCGAGCCTAAGTATACCTACTGTAAAACAAAATTCCAATAGACTTATTAAAACCGTTTTAAAAATGACCGTAAAATATGTAAAGATGTATACTAGATCAAATGAACACAGTATCACTAAAAGCAGCAGCTACAGAGTGATCACTTCACACAAAACACAAATTTAGAAACAGATTTCAAACTGAACAAAATGTAGAACATGTATCTATTATGTTGTGAATGAATCCAATACACCGCAGGGCTCAGACTCAACTCATTTCCACATAGGCCATTAATGACTAATTTTGGGGCTTGACCCATTTCTGAAATCAGGCAGTCCCACATGAACTTGACCTGTTGTTTTCAGGGGGCTCATCTGATGACTCGTACCTGTCTGCTGATGAGGATCCAGCTGAGGGCCCGAGGTTTGAGAGGACTCTTGTGGACACCAAGGGACCCAGCGGCTCTGAGATCACACTGACATGCATTATCACAGGGAGTCCATCCCCTACAGGTACGACTGAAAACGCGCTTTATTGATTACGATGGCTCATTTTGTGTTTTTTGTGTCATTTTCGATTTTCTTTTTTGTATTTTATGTTTACATTTCTTTATTTTGGAAAATTAGGATTAAAAGTATATTGTGAAAAATAAGTTTTAAAAAGTCAATACAATACTACAACTCCTTAATACATTCCAGGTGACAATACGATTTTAAAAATGGCATTTGTTGCACCAATTACTGTAGCTGAATACAGGAATTTAGCTAACAAACGTTTACTTGATTTATGAATTACTTTTTTAAGATAACCAGCTGTTTTGCAATTTTTTTTTAATTCACTTTTTTTCATAGGACCGGGTTTGCTGAAAAGAAAAAGCAGTCGTTGGTAAAACGACGGTAAAAAAATCTAGGTCTTTTTTTAGTAAAAACCTGTATAATCCAAAACCAATGAGCTTTATTCATTCCTTCTCTTTGTAAGGTGGATTGTGCTGGATCCATTTTCTTCTGTGGGAGGTTTTATTATATTTGTCATCAGTGTAAATATGTTTTTCTCTGCCTTCTCAGTGACGTGGAGGAAGAATAATGTGGAGATACGAAGCGATGCCTTCCATGTGGTTAGGGCTGAGGGTGAGAGGCACAGTCTGGTGATAAAGCAGTTGAGGCCGAACAACGCAGGGTCATACTGCGTCACAGCTGTCAACACGGCGGGCAGAGCGTCCTGCAGCGCTACGCTCTTTATCCAATCAGGTGAGACAGCGATAGGAAGACGCGTAAAGTGATTTGCTGTTAGATTTGGTGTTACAGCGTCACATTCACAAACCCAAATTCAAATGAAGACGGAAATGAGGCACCTGAAAACGATGCTGTGCTTGGAATACATGAACATGTTGACTCACACACACAAATTGGCTGTAATCCACTGCCAGTCCTCCTCTGCCTGACATTCGGTCTTAATGACTACAAAGGCCTGCTAGAGCTCACCATCCCGACCGGAGCTCCTCGCAGCGATAGTTGCCATGACAACCCATTAATTCTTAAAGGCACTGAGCTCCCCTCGGTGCGGACTCAAAACACAGACCTGCCCCATCACACAAAGGTCTCCCGAGTCTTAAAGGCAGGCATGGCATTCAGAATTGGGAGTAAACAGAATCAATAATCCTTTTGGAAAAGGTTTCCATTAAAGATGTGCCTGCGGTGGATGTGTGTTTATATTGTAAGCTGTTTGTGAAAAGATTGTACCGCTCCCAGAGTGTTAATTCAGTTCATGTAAATGCAACCTGCACCAGTTTTGTCAACAAATGTAAGCATACACTTGTACAGTCTCACCAGCAGCACGGGGCCTGTGTTGCCATATTAGGCCAGTGGAGTCTAACTTGCAGGAGTATTTTTAGCCACCCTCTTGTTCTCTCGGGTAATTGCAGTCTGCTTTATGTCCCTGTGTGAGATTACTGCTGCAATCATGAGAGTTTTTCATCTCAATCTAGATTTCACGCTTTAGGAGTTGGAGTTGTCTAAATGTGCTGGGAGAAAGCGTGAGTCACTTTAGCTGGTTTGTTGGGAGTAGATTTTTGGCAGGGCAAGCCAACATAGAGGAAGAGAATGACTTCTAGGCTACAAAGCATGTCAAAACTCAATATGGTGAAGGAGATTAACACTGTATTCTGGTAATTACTGCATAAAAGATCAAAAACGTTTCCAGCTGGTTACACATTACACAATATCATCATCCACTATAGTAAAAAATTAATGAACCTACACAATATATAACTTTCCAGATGCTGTTGTGTGAGCTTCAGGATGTCAGGAATGTTAGAGACTATGGACATAACTGTGACGGGAAGCAGAGGAGAGAATAGAGGAAGGTTAGCTGGCTCGGACTGTGCAGCAGTTGTGTAAGAGTTGGCAGGTTTGTGTAAATACTCCCGGGACTTATCCCCTGGTGCACAGACGCCGCTCAGAGATGTGACTCTAGGTAGGTTATTTTGTTGTTTTACCTTTTTAATGTCAGCGTGATGACAGTTCATTAGAATACCTACCTACCTACCTAAACTGTCACAAATTGTGTTTTTCTGGAGGGAATCTCTTAATTTGAACGTTCAATTGCCGTAAGTCAGTGCTTACATAGGTTTGTATTGTATTGTATTTGTATTGTATTGTATTTTCTTGCATCGGCGCATGTGGACAGGCCTGTCTTCATCCATTCTGCTGTTGTTTTCTCCTCAGAAGAGGACATGTCTTAATTCTATTCCAAAGATGTTCATTCATTATGTACATTCATTTTCAGTTGTTACAGTGTTATCTGCTTATGCCAGATGTCTGAGGTTTAGGTTTTGCAGAGAAAGTGAAAAGCACAGACAAAAAGAAAGCGACAAGGCAGAAAGAGAAAGACAGAGGACTCTAAAGCGAGGTGCTGTAAGGTGGCAGTGTTTTATATTTCTCTATCCAGCTGTGAATTAATTCTGACTTTAGTAGAAGCTGCCAGGAGTCCAGACACAGTGTCTGCTCTGGAACTCCATGGGAATAAGCGAATGATTGGGTCAGGGATTAAGGGATTAATTCATTATCTGTTCAGTTACGGTCACTTCAGAGAGGTCGCTAGTGTGTGTGTGTGTGTGTGTGTGTGTGTGTGTGTGTGTGTGTGGCCCACTCATCTCTTAAATCACCGCTCTATGTTGCCAACTGCTCATCTTGGCAAAGACGGTCATCTCCAGAAAACAAAGACTAAACATTAGAGCCCTGACAGATTGTTCCTATCTAAAGGTTTAACGGGCCGCCCTTGTGGCATGTTAACCATATTTCAAAGAAATTTGCACTTAATTACACAAATTAAGAGGTGTGCAAATCAGAATGGACTTTTTCACAGACACAAGTAAAGGTGAATTAGATGACGCTGATGTTTGCTTGAAAGTCTATTATACTTATGGCCAGTATCGCTCTCCTTTTTTCTTTTTCTTTTTTTTTTTCTTCTAGAGCCAACCCACATGCAATGTGGGAAACCAGCCAGGGCCTTTGAAGTCAGTAGTCCGACCCAGTCAGATGAGGAGTACCTGAGCCCTCAGGAGGAGGCGATGGAGTTCGGGGACTCACCTGCTCCGAGTAAAAGAGTCCACTTCAAAGAACCTCCCTCATTTCAGGTAGGATTTAGGTAGGATTTAGTTTTTCAAATCTGTTCTTTAGGACTGACTGTCAACACTATGGATGCCGGGTTGCCACAAAACTGTGCTCATTTTCCCAGTACCGACCCAAAGCAGCATGCTACATCTAACTTCTTCATCACACCATTGTCAGAAAGAGAGGAAGAGGTTGATAAATGAACCCATTTTGGGCATTATCATGATATGTCACTTGAAAGACAGTTCTGAATCCAATTTAATCAACTGACTGAAACCCACTATAGAAATGCATGCCTGATCATAGATGGATGGATATATATATATATATATATATATATATATATATATATATATATATATATATATATAAAATATGGCCTATTGGCTTGAAAAGTGACTCACACACTTCACCAAAACAGAAATGTTCTGATGATCGATTAATAGACTTGTTTGTTTCAGCTCTAAATTAAAATGTGGTCTGATAGGGAACATCCTGAAACCTTAAAAGCATTTATACATAAGTATGTTGTGATCCTTTTGAAAGGTGTCACCATGGGACCAGGAGGTAACTCACGGTCAAGATGTCGTCATCTCAGCGAAGGTGGAAGGGCAGCCCAGACCCATGGTTTACTGGTAGGACATCTTTCCTAAAAGCTTCATTGCAGACAAACATCTTCGTAGATACCTGAATCTATTGTCTCAACCAAGGTCACTTACTGTTTCCTTGTCACCAAGGCCCTCTATTAAACACCTGAGTGTAAACCACTGTGACGGCCACTTTATATTGACCCAGGTTGAAGGACAGAGTCCCGGTGAAGACAGCGGGGCGCTTCGCTGTGCAAGAGACAGACGACGGCACCAGTGAAATGAAAATCAGCTCAGCTCAGAGGTCAGACGCAGGGCTTTACGTCTGCAAGATCACCAACCAGTACGGATCCGAGCAAGCGGAGTGCAGAGTGGTGGTCAGAGGTGAGTAGTGATGAATGAAATGGATCTTGTCTAGTTTAATCTAGTCTTGCATTGCCAGACCTTCCTCCACAGCGCGGCGGAGGTTTATCGGCATTTCTTTAAACCAGTCACAATCGTTTTGCGTGGTGCTAAGTGCCGAGCAGAGCCACGGTGTCGCTGCAAAATAGCCTCGGGAAGGAACTTGTTTTGGTGGAACACGTGTACGTTCCGGTCATACGCCTTCTCCAGATCCACAAAACACACGGGAGATACTGTGGGAGGTGCTGCGGGAGTACGGGGTGAGGGGGTCCCTTCTCAGGGCCATCCAATCTCTGTACGACCAAAGCGAGAGCTGTGTCCGGGTTCTCGGCAGTAAGTCGGACTCGTTTCAGGTGAGAGTTGGCCTCCGCCAGGGCTGCGCTTTGTCACCAATCCTGTTTGTAGTATTTATGGACAGGATATCGAGGCGTAGTCGGGGTGGAGAGGGGTTGCAGTTCGGTGGGCTGGGGATCTCATCGCTGCTTTTTGCAGATGATGTGGTCCTGATGGCATCATCGGCCTGTGACCTTCAGCACTCACTGGATCGGTTCGCAGCCGAGTGTGAAGCGGCTGGGATGAGGATCAGCACCTCTAAATCGGAGGCCATGGTTCTCAGCAGGAAACCGATGGAGTGCCTTCTCCAGGTAGGGAATGAGTCCTTACCCCAAGTGAAGGAGTTCAAGTACCTTGGGGTCTTGTTCGCGAGTGAGGGGACAATGGAGCGGGAGATTGGTCGGAGAATCGGCACAGCAGGTGCGGTATTACATTCAATTTATCGCACCGTTGTGACGAAAAGAGAGCTGAGCCAGAAGGCAAAGCTCTCAATCTACCGGTCAGTTTTTGTTCCTACCCTCACCTATGGTCATGAAGGCTGGGTCATGACCGAAAGAACAAGATCCAGGGTACAAGCGGCCGAAATGGGTTTTCTCAGGAGGGTAGCTGGCGTCTCCCTTAGAGATAGGGTGAGGAGCTCGGAGTAGAGCCGCTGCTCCTTTGCGTCGAAAGGAGCCAGTTGAGGTGGTTCGGGCATCTGGTAAGGATGCCCCCTGGGTGCCTCCCTAGGGAGGTGTTCCAGGCACGTCCAGCTGGGAGGAGGCCTCGGGGGAGACCCAGGACTAGGTGGAGGGATTATATCTCTAACCTGGCCTGGGAACGCCTCGGGATCCCCCAGTCGGAGCTGGTTAATGTGGCCCGGGAAAGGGAAGTTTGGGGTCCCCTGCTGGAGCTGCTACCCCCACGACCCGACCCCGGATAAGCGGATGAAGATGGATGGACGTGTACGTTCAAAGGTTGTTTTAGTCTAGCTAGCTGTCTGGATTTACCCTGCAGAGATCTGAGGAGCAGTTAACCATAGTCCTCAGAAATCCACCAGAGTTTAAAATCGCAACACAAAGAAGAGAAAGGTAACGGACATCCAGCTGAAAAGAGAGACATCCAGCGGAATTTCTGGCGGCAAGGGAGCAATCCCGGAAGTGGAACGTCGTGGATATAGACTAAATTTAATATTGTCGTAACAAATGTCTTGTAATATTTTCTTTGTTGCTTCTGACTATGTTTGTATCAGAGTCTGCAGCGCAAACAGCACTGAAAATCACCAGGGAGGTAAAAGATGTGGCAGTGAGGGCTGGAGAGTCGGCCATGTTCGAGTGTCACATTACGGGACCTCTAGACGTCGATGTGGACTGGCTCTCCAACGGGAAGCTGATCCAGCCAGCGCTGTTCAACTGCAAAATGCACTTTGATGGCAAGAGGTGGGCTCATGTGTGTGGTAAAATATCTTTTGGTGATGTTTACGATATGTGTTTAACTCTTTTCTTCTTTATTTCGTTAGTTTGAATTTTAATTGTAAGACATTGTAAATAAAGGTCCGTAAAACGGGAAGTTTTATATTCTATAAAGATGTATCCTGACTGTAAAATTAATTGTATTTTTTTGAAAACTGCTGTTTTGTATAATCTTACAGGTGCCGTCTGCTGCTAAATTCAGTACACGAGGATGATAGTGGAACATACACTTGCAAGCTGAGCACTGCCAAAGGTGAACTACAAACACTGTTATCCCTTTTTGTTTAGGAGAAGTTGGAAAATGCATATTCATATCTGCTCATGTCTCTGGCTAGGGGCCAAGATCAAGTAATCTGGAATCAGTAACACCACCATGAATGACCTCCAGAATTGGAGTGAATTTTCCTGCATTCCTTGGTTCAAAACAGATCTATGGATATAGGCTGCATCACTTTGTCTTTTCTGCCTTTTGAAATGTCACCAGTCTTTACAAATTTGTATTCCGGACTTCACTAGATTTGAGACACAACATAATTGAATATTAAACCTATACTATTATATATACCTATACTATAATATTAACCTATACTGCGCAACTATTTTATATTAAAGGTGCTCTAAGCGATGTTGGGTGACGGCACTTCTTGTTGACGTTCGAAGTATTTTCAAACAAAACGAGGCTAGCTCGCCCCTCCCTCCTCCCGTCCCCTCTCCCTCCCTTCCGTGCTTCCGCACACTAACCCCCCCAACCCCCACCCCCAAATCCTTCTTGTCGGTTATTGGCTGGAACGCTGGAAGACTTTTGTTATGTTTGGTGGCGCAGGTTGGCGCAGTTTGTTTTTGTTGCCATTTGTGTTTCTCAGTATGGCTATGTTTACAAAATGGTGTTGTCCGGCAACTTTCGCACGCAGAAGCTCGAGTGATGCGTTTAACGTCACCGCTGAAAAAAGAACAACAGCAATGATCAGCTTTGGTGACGAAGAGGACATAACAACTACACAATAATTAACTCTTCTGAAGAGTCCATCATGTTTTTTTAATCCACCGTTTCCTCCTTGAGCTACTAGCAACTGGTGGGGGTGGCGCAACCACTGAAGGCTTGCGTCATGTGGACTTGTCATTACTTAGAATTCCTCATGGGGGCAACAGAAACTATGCATAATAGCTTTAAAGCTAAAAGTAAAAGGAGTGATTGTAAAAATACATAAAGGACACATTAAGGATGCTCAAAAGAGCCTGGAAAAACTTGTTGCTAAGGAACGTGTCATTGCATTTACAGAGGAGTTGACCTCAAACGCAAACCTGAGGGTGGCCCCATCCAAGGAGCCTCTGTTCACCCGTAAGCTAGACATCCTGGAAGTCATCGAAGGCCGCACTGCCCGGTTTGACTGTAAGGTGAGCGGATCACCTGCTCCTCGAGTCACTTGGATGCATTTTGGTAAGAATCTCTAGTGTTGGGTCTGATATTTGATATGTGTGGGTTTCCAGATAACTAACAGCTGTGAACTCTTCAGGGGAAATGCCTTGTCTGATTTTTGTTTCCACGCTTTCAGACACAAGAGTGGAGGAGAGCGATAATGTACGCATCCTTCAAGAGGGGGGTCGTTACTCACTTGTCATCACCCACGTTAGCAGCGACACAGAAGGCTTCTACACAGCAGTCGCTCAAAACATTCATGGGAAGTCTGAATGCACCGCTGAGCTCTACATGCAAGAACCTCGCGCTGCCATCTCGTCTCACATGTAAGAGAAGTAATTCATATGGAAAATATCTCTATAAGCCATTGTGTCATTTTTAAAGGCTTTGAAAGGGGGAAGTAAAACCAAGCTGTCAGTATTAAAGACAGAGGAGCCATTTTTGTTCTCAAGGTCAAAGAAAAATACTTCCGGAGGAAGGAAATCTTTCTAAAGAAGAGAAGGCACATGTCAAAAATGAAATAAATTCCTCAATCTTGCAGTGTACGTTCTCAGATTCTTTAAATCGCTCCTTCCTTCCTCCAGGGCCAAGTTGGAGAAGATGCCATCCATCCCCGAGGAGCCTGAGGTACTGGAGAGTGAGGTGGAAAAGAGGACCATGCCGGACTTTGTCAAACCTCTGGCTGATGTGGACGTGATTGAAGGCAAAGAGGCGCTGCTGAAATGCAAGGTGGCGGGCCTGCCCTACCCAACCATCGCCTGGTACCACAACGGCAAGCGCATCGAGAGCAGCGAAGCACGCAAAATGACCCAGCGTAAGCAAAGAACCAAATTGCAAACCAACCGAAGCCATTTTTGGGGGAGCGATAGTAAATAAGAAAGTTGTGTGTCTGTTCTTCAGACAGGGATGTCCACAGTATGGTCATTCGGAGCGCTTGTCACGCTCATGGGGGCGTCTACAAGGCCGTCATCTCCAATAAATTGGGCAAAGCAGCCTGCTATGCACACCTTTACGTCACCGGTACGGATGGAGGCTTAATGTTTGAGTTGAGAGAATACAACATTTCCAATATGATATGTATGTATGATGTATATATTTGTGTATTTATTTTAAATCAGATATTGTTCCTGACCCCCCTGATGGTCCTCCAGTGATAGAGGCCATCACAGGGAAAACTATAAGCCTCAGCTGGAAAAGACCAAAAAGGGTTGACCCTTCATTTGGTAGGTTCATTAGTTTGTTTTTTTTGGCCTAAAATATTGCACAATTTCTTCTGTGACATTTTTGTTGTTGTTGCAATCTTGAGAACTGCTTTAACAAAAACAGCTAAATTAAATGGTCATAAAACACTTTCAGGGTAAACTATTTATAGCATGTGTGTCCTATACGTTTGCTGTCGTCTCATTCTGAGATGTATTAAGCCCCTTTGGATTTTACATATCATCAGCACAGATTTAAAAAAAAAAAAATAAATAAAAATAAAAAAGTTATCGAGCAAAGATAATTACCTCTTAATCCTCCGTGTTCTCCTTGACTACAAGCAACTGCGTGGAGGAGGGGTGAGGGGCGCGTGCGCGATCACAAAAGGCTTGTATCATGTGGACGCGCCGACAGTTTTGTTGTCATTACTTAGAGTTCCTCATGGGGGAGACAGAAACTACACACTATAGCTTTAAGCACCTCACTATGTGTTTTGTCATCCAGATTAAGTAACTAAACACCATACGTGTGTGCAGATGCCGACTCCTTGCTATATGTGGTCCAGCAGCAGCCTCTGGGCTCCATCCAGTGGTCTGTCGTGGCGTCTAACCTGAGGGAGACCAAGTTCACCGTCACCTCCCTGTCCAAAGGAGTTCGCTACGCTTTCAGAGTCCTGACGTCCACTGGGAAGACTTTAAGCAAACCGTCACCCTCTACTGACCTGGTCCAGCTGCTGGACAGGGGTAACGAAGCTGAAGATGTTGCCACCACTGGTAAAAAAAACAAAAAAACATTCTATTTAGTTTGACGATTTCTTTTCAAATCTTTTACCCGTGTAGGACCCTATTTGAGGAAGGCACCAGTCATTTTGGACAAACCTGACATTGTTTATGTGGTTGAGAACCAACCTGCGAGCATCACCATCACGCTGAACCACGTGCACGCAGTTGTCACCTGGAAAAGGTTAGTTCCTCTATCTCTAGTGGCACATTTCAGGTTTGTATGTAAAGTATAGTGTGCGGAGAGGTTGTTTTTGTGCAAAAATAATACAAGCAGTAATACACCAGTCTGCAAGATTGCGAATACTGTAGGGACGTGCCCAAGCCGGTGCTGAATTGATGAGTTTTTAATCTTTGTTTAAATACTGGGGCAGTGACTGATTTATTGACGTGCAGGAAGCTCATTTCAAACAGAAACGGTAGAAAAAGTCTCTCAGGAGTCAGAGCACGTGCTGGGTTTCATCCTATTTCTATTCTCATCCGGGACTGTTTCATAAATTGGGAAATAACGTGTGAACAAGCTTATCCTAACCTCTGCAGATACATTTTTTAAAAGTGGCAGGATTGTAGATCCAGAGGACCAGGACTGAGAAGCACCGCTGTGCAGTGGTTCACATTGCTTTGATTAAATTGAGCATTTGATGGCCCAGCACATTTTCTCTGCGGAGCTCTACAATTTCTTGTAAGAAAGCTTTGTTCTCTTTGCTACCTGCTGCTAAAGAAGATCCTTGCATACAGATGTGGACAGTTGGGGGGGGGGAGAGGGGAAAGGGCTCAGATCTTGATTTCCTAGACTACAGCTCTAACTGTGGTACATTGCCACTGTCTTCCTCAGGAGGGGGGTGGTGTTGGTCAACAGACTGGGGATGTATGAGCTGAGCATGCCAGACGACGATCAACACACCCTGAAGCTTCAGCGAGTCAGGAGTGCAGACATCGGTCAGCTGGTGGTCACGGCCAGCAACCAGTTTGGCAGCGACCTCTGCACGCCTCAGCTGGCTATGGCAGGTCAGTTTAGTCCAGGCAGAACACCACATGATACATTTAGCTTTTCAGTTTGAATCCAAAGAACTTACTACTTACTCTTGGCAGTGGTTAATGCCAACAGGGAAGCGGTGTGTAATTTAAATTGAGCTTTATCTATTTTTGAAGTAAAGGATCATGACTTTAGAATAGCTTCTCTAAAAATGACTTTGAAGTAAAGACTTGTGCCTCCTGCCTCTTCATTGTTGGAATTAAGCTTTTTAAAATACAAAGACGTCAGCATCCTCAGGGGGCTTTTGTATACATTTAGAATTATTATTGTTGTAAAAATATATATATTTATATGGAAAAATGTTTTTTATATATATACATGCAGTCTCTCTTTTTTACTTATTCTTTTGTAGTGCCTCCTAAATTTGAAACTATCATGGAGGATGTGGATGTGCACATTGGGGAGACGTCCCGTCTGGCTGTTGTGGTTGAAGGGAAACCAGACCCAGATATTCTGTGGTATAAGGTAAAATTGTATATCAGATAAAGAGTGGTTCCTTTTGTATTTATTTTTTTAAAAGGGGTTGCAGCACAACAGCCAGAAATTATTAGTGGAATCTGAAACCATATTAACAGTTGATTGGTCTGTCGCAGGATGATGTGCTTCTCTCTGAGAGCAGCCACTTCACATTTGTGTACGACGACCCAGAATATTCCCTTGTTGTCCTCAACGCCCGCCCCGAACACTCCGGTGTGTACACCTGCACTGCAAAGAACCTGGCCGGCTCCAACTCCTGCAAAGCTGAACTCACAGTTCATACAGGTGGGCAGTCCAACAACACTGTCTGCACTAACATACTTTGCATGTGGACAGAGTCATCCCAGTAAAAAGGATTATAATTCCATGAGTCGAAATGAAGAAAGATATGAGAAGGTTGCATCTTTTGATGATATATTCTCAGTCAGTTTTGTGTTGAGAATCATTTAAATGGTGATATAATGAGAAGTCTCTTCCAAAAAAGTGCTACACCAACGGGCTTTTCCTCCACTTGCCGTCGATCTTCACCATTTAGTTTAGATTATATCCATCTACTGATGCAGCACACACCAATATAAGCTGGTGGTTGTTGAAAATTATACCTCTAAATCTACACCATATGGGCGAGACCACCAGGTGTTTAGAGACTACAATATGAAACCATCTGTCACTAAGCTGGCACACATGTACACACACACACACACACACACACACACACACACACACACACACACACATAAAAAATGCCTCTGTTGGTGCTCCCTGCAGAGCGAAAAGAAGCAGCAGAGCCAATGGAGGATGAAGGAACCATTCTGAGGAAAATGAGGCGTTTGACCGATTACTATGATATCCACAAAGAGATAGGAAGGTGAGTGTGTGTGTGTGTGTGTGTGTGAGACTGACCGCACACTCATTCTGTCTCGCATCCCTTCACATGCAGTAAGTACATCAGCGTTTAATGGCTGTTTGAGCGCTGAGGGTCAGGGATGTTGGAGGGCAGGCAGTCTCACCTCCTTAACAACAGTAGACAGAGACAAAAGAGATGAGTCACCAGCCTGAGTGGAGTGAATACATTAGCTGACAGAGGATTTGGTCTGACTTGGTGGAGACGGACATTTACTGTGAATTGTAAAGCAATTGGAACAGGCAGATGGAATAATCTGTTTTCCAAAAGACAATGTGTTTTGGTTGTTGAATAGAGTAGCAAACTTAAATGGAATATAGATTTCTTCTCCCAAACACCTCACAAAAAACATTCACAGAGACTGAAAGTTAATTATACAATGGCCATGTGTGCATCTTTGTCGCTCCATTCTCCTGTAGTAGTGCTACCTCTTGCAAAGAAGAATTTATTATTTAATTGAAGTGAAAGAGCAAAACTATCAGTAATTCAGTGGTTAAAACATCTCCGTCCCTATTTTTGGAATACATCTTAGAGCTATTTTTATTCTCTAGGTATAAAGCTGAAAAAAGCTAGTGAATTGACATTTGAGCGGACATTATTTTGTAGACTGTTAACAAAAGTCAAGTATGAAAAAATAAAAACTTGGAAAGAAGAGTGTACAGGCGAAGGAGACTGAAATGTATAAGCCTACAGTTTTGCTTGAGTGAAGAACATTTGGGAGGGATTCACGTCATACCACATATTATGAAAAAAAGAGGCAAGCCCCCCTTGAAAATATTCTTTTGATATCATTTTTTAATATCTCGTGAAGTATGAAACTAAAGAATTCAACGTCAACTTGTAATTTCATCACTGACTGTGGCACTACTTTTTTTCTTTTTCTTGTAGGACTGTTTAATAGAATAATAACTAGCACATTTAAATTAAACCCAACACGTTGCCGCTGTTTGATGCAGGGGTACCTTCTCCTATGTGAAGAGGGTGAGTCAGAAAAAGGGAAAGGCAGAGTTCGCTGCCAAGTTCATTTCTGCGGGAGGAAGGAGGAAAGCCTTGGCCCTCCGAGAGATGGAGCTGCTGTCTGAGCTGGACAACGAGAGGATTCTCTATTTCCATGATGCCTTTGAGAAGAAGAGTGTGGTAGTGCTCATCACAGAGTTGTATCCTTTCAGTGTAATGTCATTGTCTATGATAGGAAATGTACTTTAATATGTTGCATTTATCATGCAGTTTCTGTGAGTGACCTATATTATCCTGTAACAACAGACTAGGTTGTTTTTTTTTTTTCAGCTCTTGTTGCTAAGACAATACAAGTTTTTTTAATGAGGGCAAACATGTTCATGGGCCCTATCTTGCACCCGTTGCAGCGCAGCGCAAAGCCCGACGCAATTGTCATTTTCCCATCCAGCGCCCATGTCGTTTAAACAGCAAATGCACCTGCACCCAGCTGTGCGCCCAGGGGCGTGCTGGTCTTACAGGGAGGTGTGTTCAGGTGAATTCTTGCCGTATTGCTATCTTGAGGCAGCGGGAAGTGATCGCGCCATTGACCAACAAAAACCTGATCTAAAGTCAATAGCGCAGCATTTCATTGTTATTTTAACAGCAAATTAGTAAAAATAGGCTCGTGCACAGCACGCGCACACTATGCTTGTTACACACACACACACAGGGACAGGGACAACGGCACACAAACATGCAAAAGATTACAAATAAAAATATTAGGGTGCAAATCCGCCATCATAATAGCAATGCGCTAAGTTCCAAATGCGCCTGGCTTTTAAAGGGAATGGGAGATGACACTCTGATTGGTCTATTGCATGTTACGCCAAAAACACACCTATGAATTAATTAGGACACTAAGTACAACCCTTTTGAACCATGGGCACGGACCCTTTTTTCCGCCGTCAAACTAGCAAAGGTGGATTTGGACACGCCCTAAACGCACCTGCGCCATGCGCTTCACGCCGTGCGCTTAGATCGTTAAAATAGGGCCCCATATCTTTAAGTCAAAAAGGCACTACCTTTTAAATTTGATCTGCTTCATTGCTGAACAAAACTGCTCTTAAATCCACCTCAAGGACACGAAAGATCCAAAGCATTAATCCTGTTGTCTTCTGCAGTCCCCTGGAGGCATGAATGAAGCGCAGCCCAGCTTTTTCTCTCTGACTCATCGCCGATGAGTGGAATTAGCAAGAGATAGGATGTGTGGGAGTTTTGCTCATTTATAATTCATTTCTCATGCACCTACCACTTGGACTCTGCAGTCAAGTCACAGCTCTGCTTTTTTGTGTTTTTTTTTCCCTTAACTGTTGTGTGAAGATGTCACGAGGACTTGCTGGAAAGAATGGCCAAAAAAACAACAGTCAAGGAACTGGAGGTGTGTGTGCTTCTGCCTACTGCACTGCGCTATCATTATATAACATGATTGTTACGCTCATTCCCTCCATGTTTCTGTACAGATCCGCTGTAGTGTTCAGCAGGTTTTGGAAGGTCTTCGTTATCTTCACCTAAAAAACATAGCTCACCTTGACATAAAGGTATCGGCCCATCCCACATTTGGTGCTGCATCAAATTTATTTGATCAACATTGTTTACAAGATTGTTATACTCTTTATGTACCTAACACTGTTGTGTCTGTGTACACCCGTCTCTAGCCAGAAAATATTTTAATGGCAAGTCCTGGGAGTGACCAGATCCGCATTTGTGACTTTGGTAATGCCATGAAATTGGATACTTCTGAGGAGTGCTACTGCAAATACGGCACGCCAGAATTTGTTGCACCAGAGATTGTTAACCAAACTCCCGTCTCCACGGCAACAGACATATGGTGAGCCACCTGTTCTCCAGCGTGGAGAAGTGACTACACCCTGCAGGCGCTACCTTGTTCTCTGCAACAAAATAAAGTCTTTTACTCTGCTTTTTATGGTGTTTCCAAAAATCCACTTGTCATTCATCTGTCCTGCTCTCCTACAGGCCTGCTGGTGTCATCACGTACCTCTGGTACGTTATATAGATTTGTTACTACTTTTTATAGTTTAAATATAATGGATCAAGAACAGAAATCTTTCTTTTGTTGATAATGATGTGTTTTTTTTTATTTTAGCCTGACTGGTGTGTCTCCCTTTGCTGGTGAAAATGACAGAGCTACTGCCTTAAACATCCGTAACTACAATGTGGCGTTTGAAGAGGGCATGTTCACTGACCTCTGCAAAGAAGCAAAGGGATTTGTCATCAAGCTTTTGGTAGCAGACAGACTGTAAGCATCTTGATGATTATTTTACCAGAAACATATGTAAATATAAATAATGTTGTCCAAACAGTAGCATGGCCCTTCTTCTTCATATTCCGTCTCTCTGTGCATTCTTTCCCCTCTTCTAGGAGGCCCAGTGCCATTGAGTGCCTTCGTCATCCTTGGTTCAAGGTAAGTTATCATTTAGAAAATACATCACCCATCCTTAAACTATTTACATGTGTAATAGGATTTGAATTTATATCTCCACTCTTTTTGTCTTGCAGTCACCAACGAACAAGAGCATCAGCACAGCTATGCTAAAGCAAGTTTTGTCTAGAAGGCGATGGCAGGTAAGCCACTGGACATGCATTTAATGTGTGGAAATAAAATACTACGACACCAAGGGCTGATTCCCACATTTCTCAGACATAGTTTGGAATAGTCCCACATTTACCATACTCATGAATTAAATGAAAATATTTCCTAAAAAAAAAAGATTAGACATAGTCCAGGACTAAATGAATGCCCAACTTAAACCTCCAACAACCAACGGTGGCAGGATATAATGCTTTCTGTCATTTGAGATGCCATAGTTTGTCTATTTCAACCAAAACCAAGTTTCAGTCTGACAGGTATATTTTTGACTCAGACCTGGAGACTTTGCATATAAAGTAGGGCGACATAAATATAAACTATCTCCCGTTGTCCTCTGTTGTCCTTTTTTCAGCGTTCTCTTATCAGCTACAAATCCAAGATGGTGATGCGGTCGATTCCAGAGCTTTTGAATGACTCATCCAACCACGTCTCCATTGCTGTGGCCCGGCGTTTAAAAGAAGGCTCCCCGCCACCCTCCTCTTCCTCCGACTCCGATGCAGATGTGGACGAGCTTCCCTTCATCCCTATGCCGCTGTCCATGGTCTTTTCTGGTTCCAGGGTCTCCCTTAACGAGATCCCGGGGGACGAAGATGCCACTGTATGGCCCAGTGTTGCTGCTCATGGGACGAAGAAAAAGGACAACATGGAGATAGGTACGAGAGGAGGGGCAAATAAAAGTGCAAAAGATGAAGAGGAAACCCCAGATGATGAGAAAATGGAAAAGACGCAACGAGCTCCTCTAAAAAAAGGATCAAGTGTGGAGTCGGAAGAATCCCAGACGAAATCCAGGCGGGCTACCATGAGGAGAGGCAGCTCTGCTGATTCAGCACTGCTTCTCCACATTGACCCAGAAGAGGGAAATGCAAACAAGGACTCAGAAGCAAGTAACAAGAGCCTGAAAAAGGCTGTTTCTATGGAACTACCCAATCGCAGCCCGAGCCCCGGGGCGGCAAAGTTAAGCCAGGAGGATTATGCCCTAAAACTAGAATTGATGAGACAGCGGTTGCTAAGAGGAGGAAATGTGGACAAAAAGATGAGCGGCCTGCGAGGGCCCTTGTTTGAAACACTCGGCATGGAAGATGAGAGGCAGACAGGGTCTCTTGATCGGAACTTGAGGAGATCCAGAGCGGGGCCATCAACTCTCACCAGAGCAGCGTCTTCAGAGAGCCCTACAGAGGACACGCCAAAGCCCAAAGTTTTTCGTAAAAGCGCCTCCTTCACTCAGGGGGATTCTGAGCCCATGCCCCTGCACCGCAGGTTTGGAGCCCCCTTAGAGATCCCATCGGTGGGCAATGGTAACATAGAAGGAAAGAAGCTCCAGGAGGCAACCTCAATGTCCGCACTCACAGAACAAACAACACTGGAGACTATGTCTGCCTCACCTACAAAAACGACTTCCGCTACGCTCCCAACACCAGGAGGATTGGACCAACAGCAAAAACAGAACAATGTGAAAGAACATAAGGACATGCAAAGTATGAATGAGAAGAACATGGATGGGATAACAGAGAAAAGGACCAAAACCCAGTTAGAAAAGCCAGACACAGTAGAATCTGAGTCTAGGTCACCCTCTGTAATTACTCCTATAATTGTAATAGAGGAGGATGATGAAGAAGAAAAGAATAAAGAAAGGGAAGAAGAGGAGCTACGTATGAATGAAAAGGATATGAAGGGAGATGAAACACAAAATCGTAAACCGGCATCTGCATATGCAAGTGTCATTCAAGCTGTTGCAGTGCAATCTGTAACATCTGACGAGGCCAAATCCGAGCATCCAGCCACACCAAATGATAGAAAGTCCACTGAAATCCCCACATTGTCTGAACATCCAGCAGTATTTTCTAAAGTAGCAACTGCTGAGCGATCTCCCAGCTCTGTTTCCACATCATCAAACTCTGATCTTGGTGCCATCCCCCGTCGGCCTATGCTCCGAACGGACATCAAAGACATTGACTCAGAGGAGGTCTTTGAAGCCAGGTTTAAGAAGCGGGAGTCGTCTTTGACCCGTGGCCTCCGAAAACTGACCAGAAACAAATCAGAGGAGAAATCACCCGTACTAAACCGGAAGGTGGGCGAGGGAGGTGAAGAGGTTTATAGGCCGGGGCCAAGGGGGGCACCTCTTGAAATGGTACCAAAAGGACTACAGGAGAAATCCAAATCTGTTCAAGATTTAAGAGAAGAAGATAAGGAAACGGGCTTCGGCCTAATTGGGAGGTTTTCCTTGCGGGCCAAGAGGTCAACATCCGTTGATAAGAAGGGCGAGAAGCTAAAGGAGGAAAAGCACCAGGATGTGCAGGAAACTGCTGGAAGCAAGAGGGTTTCATGGACTATTGGGCGCAGTAAGTCCCTGGATACAAAGGAGCTGAACAGTGCAGGGGCACAGGGGCAGCCGGATGAGCGAGAACAAAGAAAAGCTGAGGAGTCATCGGTTTCTGCTATGAGGCGCAAGTTTGAGTCCAAAGTGGCAGGAATCTCTGCCAAAATAAGGACCCAGTCAGAGGAGAGGAAGGACAAAGACGCTGGGGGGAGTCAGAAAGAGCTGGTGCAAAATGATTTGAAGAAAGTCACTGATTCCCCTGTTCTGGCAATGCGACGGAAGTTTGAGAAAAAAGTGGCAGGAATTTCCTCGAAAATCCGCAGTCAGTCTGAGGAGAGAAAAGAGGATGAAGAGGGAAAGAGGACACCCCTGTTTACCCGCCATCGTCATTCCCAATCTGAGGGGCGAGGACTCAAAGGAATGGGCATCCCCGAGAATCAACTAGCAAAACAGACCGGCGCTGCTGCATCCAAGGAATCGATTGAATCCGCTTCTAGCATCCATTCCGAAAAAGCCTCAGAAACTGACAGGCGATCACGGTGGGACAGGTGGGGTTTGACAAGGGGCAAGAAAGACAAAACCTCCTCTCAATCTGATCTGCCTTCATCCGTCCCCAAAGAGGATGGTTTATCAAAAAGCCAGCAGTTCATCCGTTCCGCTTCGGATTTTGCCCCTGTGTTCCACATCAAACTGAAAGACTGCATCTTGTTGGAGGGGGATCCTGTCACGCTTAGCTGCCTTCCAGCTGGAAGTCCACATCCAGAAATCACATGGACGATAGGTATCGCTTAAATTCTCCCGTTTTGTGGTTTTATCCAAAAGCTGCCGTTCAGCTGCTGAATTTCTTGTGTGCCTTCCAGATCGGAAACCGCTGCAGGTGGATGACAGAATCAACCTGAGGTCCCACCCAGATGGCAGGCAGCTTCTTATGATCACAAAGTCCAGCCAAAGGGACGCTGGAGTTTATGAATGTGTTGCTACCAACCCTATAGCTACCATCACCACCTCCTGCACGTTGTCAATAGCTTGTAAGTAGATTGTTTAACCCACAGCTATTCAGAAAGTGTTGTTTTGTAGTTCATGTTGTTGTATAGATTGGGGAAAATGGGAATTGGGGAAATCGTATTCATTAACATCAATGCTGCAAATTACAACATGGAGCAAGTTCTCTTCCCAGAGGCATAGCTGCTCCTTTGCCTTTCATGGACATACGGTAATTATTATCATGATGTGATGTATTTTACATAATTTAGTTTTAATTGCAGGAAGAATGGCATGAATATTAATACAGTTGAAATGATTATTAATTTCAAGATTTTAACATTACAGTAGATTATTATAATGGCTCTGAGGCCCTTCTCGTATTCATCATGCAATAGGAGCAATTTATGCTTTCTGGGATTTGAAATTGTCCGCGGCGGGTCATATTCAAGACTCCAGTCATGCCTTTGCACAAATAGTGTGTCATGAAAACTGCCAACGCTGCCCACAAATGCAACAATAATAATGAGACACTTGAGGCTTCAATGGAAAATATATTTCTCAGACGCCTGGTGCAATCGATTGCATTTGAACGATTTGCTATGGCTATGGACATGTAGTATTTCTAATCTCAACCACTGATGGTATTTGTCTCCCCTTGATAATCTATCAGCAGAGCGAAATAAAATACTTCAGACAGCTTATCTCGCCTGAAGACTCCATTGACTCCGTTGTTCATAGCGGTGCACAGGCTTAATGGAAATGCATTTTGAAATAAAGGAATGACACTATTTGTGTCAAGTTTGGTTTGGTGCAACAACTAAACTCAAACCATCTGGACCGTTTCTGTACCCTGGGCTTGAGACAATTAACATCTCTCTTTTGTACTTTGGTATCTTGAATCTCAACGAGCTTAATGTGACATTTTCATGTAAATACATGAACAAACTGAAACAGTGATTGCTGTAACAGAATTGTAACGTAAACCGTGCTAAATTCATGCTGTCGGTCTAAGTCTTCCCCATGAAAGTTAAACATCAAGCAGTTGTTTGGGAAAAAAAATGGAAAAACTGCATTAAGCATGATCAATGATTAAACAGACAAACCCCCAACTACAGAAAGTCAAACAATTTCAACCTAAAGACATCTGATTATCGTTGATTGACAAATGGTCTCTGGGAAGTGTAGTAAAAAAAACACACCCTACCAATGAGCAAAGCAAAAGAATAGAAAACAAGATTACCACTTGGCACGCAAAAGCACCTTTTATGAAGGCCTGTACAAGACGCAATTCAATCTTGCTCACACAGTAGTAAAGCTGTGCACAAAATACTTGTAAAACACAAACAACTGAAAACCCTGTTATAATGCACACTGTACAGTGACTACACACACTTAAAACCACATGCACAAAATAGTTAAAACCCTGCACATACAAATGAAAATCCTCTTGACTAAACCAACTGGGTTTGCTGACCACAAGTGCTTTTCTGCTCAGTATAACCACACTAGAGCCTGCCATGATCTGTTAGGTGTGTCTGCATGGCTGTGTACCCTCATCGAATTTGTTCTTTTTTTTCCCCGTTTTAAGATGTCCCCAAACAGCCAGGGACCCCCGAAGTCCCCCAGACTTACAACAACACAGCCCTGGTGCTCTGGAAGCCAGCAGACACCAAGTCCCCATGCAGCTACACCCTGGAAAGAAAAACAGAAGGTGAGTGAGTAGTGACATTCTGTCACTTCACTTTTATGCATCATTAAGCAGCATGCAGATCATCCAAAGAAATAAAACAAAAGTTATGAAATGCGTTGCTGCTATTTGCTTTGTAGGTAGTTTTGATGGCTTTAAAACTGCGTTCCCGTTGTGTACTGTTGTCAGTGTGATGTGGTATGGCCACATGAGGAAAATGTAAGTTAAATTTAGGGTTTCTTAGGAGGTAGCAGTGTTTGAAGAGCTTTGACAATGTTTGGCTTTGTACCGTATGTGAAGAGTGCTCGAAGAAGATTTCCAAATCCATAGACACCACTTAGACAGAGAAAATGAGTCAAGGGAATAGTGACTGTACCAGTGCTGCTGTCAAAGTGGTTTGTCAGTATGCATGATGAATCATTATCTCATAATGTGGTGGATAAAAATAAAGTCACACAAACTTGGAGTAGCAGACTCTGAGTTTGTGAATACTTATTGAACGTTTTGGTCTGATAGATTTCATTCTGGCATGTATTGCCTTGTTGTCTCATTCCAAATGTAATCTTTACCAGGTACCAGGCAGCATTGATGTAGGTATTCACAGAATAATGCGTCACTACCTAATTTACCTTTTTTAATTCTGGTGTCTTTCACTGTGCATGCATAAGAAATAAGATACTGTGACAGGTGATATTACAGCAGGCAAACTGAGCATTAACTTGTTTGTATATGCACAACACTTGACTTTTATCCATGTGGATGGCCAGATTTTCTATCAGTTTGACAACACCGCCATCTGGTGTCCAATATGTGAGCTACAGCAAGTCATCTGTCACTCAAGAAAACGGAAGATCAGGATTTATTTTCTAACTTCTACTTATTCAACATTTTTCCCCCCCCAAGAATTGTCTTTCTTCTCTTCATAATTTCACTTACCATACATACGTATCCAGTATGCATACTTAAATATTTACAAATATCTATACAGCATTTGGTTGACCTCATTTGTAACTCTATCCATTATCTGCAGTATAATATAAAGTGCTCTCTTTCCTCTGTCCTGCAGGGGATTCTAACTGGCTGACTGTAGCCACCGGAGTTGTCGACTGCTACTACAACGTCACAGACCTGCCACCAGGCGGCTCGTTTAGATTCCGCGTCGCCTGCGTCAACAAGGCAGGACAGGGACCGTACAGCAACTGCTCTGCTCCAGTCAGCCTGGACTCTACAGGTATTTTACACGGTCAAAATGTAAATTACTGCACAGAGTCAAGGGAAATAGATAGTTCACTGGAATTGTACTGGAAAGACTAAATAATGTACATTTTTCAAAGTCACACTGAGTGGTGTATGTGATTTGTATATTTGAATATATTGTTTGCAGAAAAATTAAAGAGGAGAGCTTCCTCAATAACTAAATCAAGGCTACACGAGGAATAAAATGCAATGGCAAATCATGAGCATTATGGCAAAGTCTAAGACAGTTATCACATTTGATAATGCTATTGTCATGTAGCCCAACCCAACTGTAAAGTAGTGAATGTGTTAAATGGATAAGGAAGGCTACAGAAACAACATGGTAGGTAAAAGCTAAAGGTCATTACTTAAAAGCATATCTATAGAAAAAAAAACCCGTTGTAACTCATCTGTCACTCTGTTTTAACAGCTGGAGGAGCTTCCCCTGCCCTGGCCGTCGTAAAGACGGCCCCAGCTGCAGTTGAATCAGTTGTCAGCTCCACAGTGGCCGTGCCTCCACTCAAACCAGTCCAGAACTACGCTCCCAGGATAGCTGTCTCCACCGTCGCTTCCACTTCCGCCTCTCCAAAAGATGCAGCCTCCCCTGCTGCTCTACCTCGCCCACCTACATCGGCATCTAAAACAGTGGTCACTCCCAGTCCTCCGCCCTCTCTGCCTTCCAGCCCGACAGCAAACCCACCGCTGCCATCTGCGCTTCCCTCTTCACCCACAGTCAAGGCTCCTCCACCCTTTGTCCTCCCCAAACCCCAGAGTCCAGTAAACGTGGTGTCTCCCATGACCCAGAACCCGCCAATATCACCGCCGCCCCCTCTTGTAACCCCGCCATCGACGCCAATCAAACCAGCAGTGGCCTCTGTGCCCACGTACATCCCCACCACCGCCGCCACTGCTCGCGTGACCCCAACTCCTGTCTCCTTTTCCCCGCAAGTGCTCCAGACCTCCAGCCTGAGCCCCATTGGTGAGGGGGCCAGTACCCCCACCAGAGGCACCCCATCAGAACGCGCAACGCCCTCCACCGCTCTACGACAGGGGGTTCCACAGAAACCCTACACGTTTCTTGATGAGAAAGCCAGGTGAGACAATACTGAACTGGAAAAAAAAACCTATGAATGACTATAAATCATAGAAAACATCATGGATAGACCCACGTTTCAAATAACCAATTTAGGCCTGAATTGCAATATGATGTAGGCCATAACTAATCAATTCTTGACTGATTATGGTTTTATTTTAGATCTGAACAATGTGTGCACTGTAGGAGGATTTTACTCACCAGATTCAACGCTGCTAGTCTGTAAAACCTGCAATGGAACCTGCTCTTCTTTAGCGCCTGATGGTCTGAATGCACTTTCAGAGTTTACACCATACTGAAACTGCTATTCTTAGGGACATATGTATGGGTTTTGTGCGACTTGCAATATCTAAATTAATTTTAGCTTTTGAGGGCTTCAGTTTGAAAATATTGACTTCCTAATAACCATAAAAAAACCTTATGGGGTCAAACTCTTGTTCATATTATTCATAATAATTAGGGCAAAGATAATGTATATCTCATAATGATAATGGTGAGAAGTAAGAAAAATATTCATGTCTTTATAAAAATCCTGGATTGGATAATTGGATGATTAACGAATTTCATCAAGACCACATTGTATTATACTGTCTTGACGAGATGAATCTTCTCCTACTTTAGTTTTTTTTAGTTTTTGCTGTAATAGTTTCATGTTTTTGGGTTGTGTTTTTGCCAGGGGTCGTTTTGGAGTCATCCGAGAGTGCCGTGAGAACGCGACGGGCAAAATCTATATGGCAAAGATCATTTCCTACAGCCAGGAGAACAAGCAGGAAGTGCTGAAGGAGTACGAGATCCTGAAATCCCTTCACAATGAAAAGGTCATGGCTCTGCACGAAGCCTACGTCACGCCGCGCTACCTGGTGCTCGTGGCCGAGTACTGCACCGGCAAAGAGCTGCTGTACAGCCTCATAGACAGGTAGGAGGATGGATCTGTCACCTCCATACTGAGATACACAAACTCAGACAGACTTACATAGCAGGGGGCTAGAGAGAAGACCTTTTCCTTCTTAGATGCCGTCTATTTGGTGGGTTGAGCCAACAATGACTAATTTAAATTAAGGCTAATTATACTTTAGTTAAACAAGTTGTTTTAGAGTATAAGTGCACATATAAAGGCGGCACCGATGTTTAGGAATGTGTTTAGTTATTCCCCAGGGAATTGCAAAAATGGTCCAATCACAGAAATTGGGAGATGTGACTCCACAGAATAGTTGATTCATTCATTGCATTTATATGTTTAGGGAAAGTTGCCAGTCCTGCTCACGCTTTTCCAGTCTCGGAGGATTTGACCATTTGAGAACCTCCTTTTTGCTCGCGACAGGTTCCGTTACTCCGAGGACGACGTGGCGGGTTACCTGGTTCAGATCCTCCAGGGAGTCGAGTACCTCCACAACCGCCGCGTCCTCCACCTGGACCTCAAGCCCGACAACATCATGGTGACCAACCTCAACGCCATCAAGATTGTGGACTTTGGAAGCGCTCAGAGCTTCAACCCCCTCAGCCTCAAACACCAGGACTCAGGAGCAGGAACACTGGAGTACATGGGTGAGGACAAGGACAACTTGTTTGACGTCTTTGACGTACAGATATTGTTCAATTGTCTCTCTAACTCCAAAGGTTTTGAGCAAACTCACTTTTTAGGTTCCATAGATCCGCTATTTACGCACAGATTTGACAACCCTTGATCTTTAATGTTTCTACATTTTCATCCTCAAATGTGATCCAAGCTCCTGAGATGGTAAAAGGGGAAGTGGTTGGTCCTCCTGCTGATATTTGGACCGTTGGCGTTGTCACCCACATTATGTAAGTGAGACGCACTTTTGGAATTTCAGATCGCAGAAATAACCTTTACCCTTTAGACCAGTTTCAGTGGGATTTTTTTTTTTTCGGTACAGCATGATAAAAACCTTCAGTGTATATATTGTTGCCAAAACATACATTTTATTTAGAAAAAAAACATGATTAGTTAACATTTAAGAAAAGATTTGTGTTTTTCTTGATGTGTCTTGTAATTTGTCAAGAGCTCAATCAATAAGTAAATTATTTTATAATTTGTAAAGTAGGTGCCACATTTTGCTAATTGATTGAATATATTGAATACATTTTTGAACGATCCTCCCAAACCTTGTTTTTTCTGTGTTTACAACCAGGCTTAGTGGTCGACTGCCCTTCGAAGATAAAGACCCTGTACAAGTTGAATCCAAAATCCTGATGGCAAAGTTTGACCCGACAAAACTGTACCCGAATGTGTCCCAAAGTGCCTCCGCCTTTCTCAAGAAGATGTTGAGCAGTTACCCATGGTGAGTGCCAACAACATTTGGATTGTTAAACTTCCTGTAAAAAAAAAAAGAATATAAAATCTTACGTTCTCTGTATTTCTATGTGTATTTCCAGGGCCCGTCCAAATTCACGAGACTGCTTCACACAAGCCTGGCTGCAGGACTCCTACCTAATGAAGCTGAGGAGACAGACTCTCACCTTCACTTCCAACCGACTCAAAGAGTTCCTGGTGGAACAACAATGCCGCCGCACAGAGGGCGCTACCAAGCACAAGGTGATGCTGCGCACCTACCAGAGCTCACCCCAGTCTCCGGCATCTGGGACTGCACCGCATGTTCCCAGCCCGAAGTGAGATGACGGTGAAAATGCAGCACCACGCATGAGTTTGCAGAGTTGGATCTGCCAAATAACACCTCTGTGAACCACCGCTGCATGGAAAATGTCAGCCTGCCTAGAGAGGCACAGGGGATGGGCAGACAGCTGGATATAGTTTTAAATATCCAAAGAAAAGACAGCAGTCCGTGTGTTATTTTGGGATACTTTAACATTCAACACTTAAGGGATTCTGAGATGAAACAAAAACACAAGGAGAAACAGAACAAGAGGCCGTAACGTGTTTCAGAAACTGCTCAGAAACGGTTAATCCACTGAAAGGACACAGGATGTTCTTTGATTTTCTTTGATTGCACAATTTCTGTCTAATTGTGAATTCTGAAATTGCACATTAATATTTGGTTTAGATAAACAATGGTCTCCACTCTGCACGATCAGCCTGGAACATGTGTATCACTAGCGTTTTTACTGCGTAACCTTGTTTATGTCACTAAATTTAGTAGTAAACAACTCATGTGAATGTACCATGATTTATGCTGCTAATTTATTTTTTGCATTTACTTACACATTTTAAAACTCAAAACCAAAAATATTTTTTTTCTTAAAATTGTTTACTTTTTTCATGTTAATTTATTTGCATGTGTGTGTGTGTGTTTGTGTTTGTGTGTGCGCGCGCAAGCATTTTGATTCACTTTTCGAATTAGTATCAAGGCAAAAAAAAAAATGAAAATAAGGAGTGTCTTTACGATTGGTGTTAAAACTCACAGTAGAAATGAACTATTTTAGGGTGAGCTAGGAATTTATGGTACAACTTCTTGTTCTGTGGTTAAAACTGAAGTCTAACTGTAATAAACTAGGAACAGCAGTCCATAATGTAGATAACGTTTTATTTGGAAAAGTCATACAATGGTAAATTGCTGTGGTTTCTTAGTATTACCCATCAGTTGGTCAGGTTGCTTAAATCGCGATCACCCAGTCAGTGCCTAAATCGGATTAATATCCAAAATATTTATCTTGTAAATGTGTCTCTATTGGTACTAATTCACAATTGAGGAATTCTTTGAACAAAGCAAACATATGACTGCAATATTTGGACTTTACAACAACACAGATGCATATAGATTCTTACAAACATGCATACATTTCTACATGCATACACACAGTACATGCAGTCCTTGTGATAATAGAACGTCTTGTGTATTGCTCTATCACAGTGTTCTTTTTTGTATGAATTTGGACGGTTGGAGATTTGTAAATGTACCAATTTGCGGTGTTTATATGTGGGGAAAAGTTGAAGATGTTTTTATGAGATGGTATGTAATAAACTGTTGATACAATTGGGAAAATGAACTTGCTTCTCTCTCTGTGGAATGCAGTTTTGGGCTCAGGGCTCCAAATTTTGATAAGATTTTTTTAATTCTTTAGAGACGTTTGCTGCAAAAAGAATGCATTAATACACTTAAACACCATTGTTCAGTCCCCCGCTTGTGAGCAAAACTGCAGTTTGTTTTGCTGAGGATCACCTGGAAACCTCAAGGACCCCTGATGGAACCTCTAACACAACCAGTATGGCTGAAGCAGTTCATTCAAACGCTTGAGTGTTAACTCCTTTAGTTTGTTTGCTTGCAAAACACGATGCAAAAAGATTAACCAATAACAGCCTGAATATGTGTGTCCCTTACAATTCTGGCCATTTTATTATGTTCACACTGAAAAAAAGACAAATCAAGTATTAACTTAATTAAGTTGCCAACATGAAGACTAAAATTGCTTAATTTATGAGTGTAATGTTTGACTTGTCAAGCACACTGGTAATTAATAACAATAATAATAGCCTCATTCCATTCAGGTGTGCCAGCTCAGGGACGCTAATGTTCATGCTGGCTCACTGTCATGGTTTAAGGCACACTTACTGTACATGGAACAGAGCCAGCATTAGAAATATTATTTTACCTCATGCCTTTCCTACTTTTTCAAGTCAAAATGTCTGTTGCATTGCAAAAACAAAAAGGTCTGGTGGCCCACAATGCAATACACAACAAAAATGAAGGAGCTATTGTTGGAAAAAATTAAAACTAAATAAAGGACAAAGGTGTGCTAGAAAGCTTTTAAAATAAAAGGTAAGTTAGCAACAACAATGTTTATATTTGGTGGAAATACAGTATTGTGCAGTATTACATACTGTAACACAATATAAATGTGTATACCATCTGACATTTTTCCATTTGATATGTACAGTTGTAAAACATGAATGGACAAAGTTGCAAATCAATGAGCAGGACTGCTCACTGGCAACATAAGATCTATAATTTTTGCATTAATTATTATTATTATTGAATAGGATTGTATCCATATTGCCTACCCCAGTACAGTAGGCCTATATGAAAATGTATGACTCATTGTTTATCCTTCCTAATTATTACAATATTCTGATACAAAGAAACACATCACAATAATCACACAGTAGGGAAAACATCCCAATTTGAAGATAGGGCAAATTATTTGCACAAAACCATCTTTACTTTACAAGCTATGATCAAGTTACCTTTAAAGAGTTGTCGTAAAACAAAAATAAAATAAAAAAAAGTCTACACAAGCAGTCAGACTTCTTGCTACTGTATTTTGGACGACAAAAACAAAAATACACCAGAGACAGAGACGGCACTTGTGCGACGCTCCCTGACTCTAGGCAGTTTCAAGGGACCCAAACTGGGCGTTTCTTTGCCGCTACTTTTACAAAAAAGTTTTGCTGTTGGGCAAGTTTTCACTAACATTGGCTATTACAAAACTACCAAAGTAGTGTTAACCCACGTATACACATAAACGTGCCGGTCAAATGTAGCAAATATGGTGGTTTTAACGTTATGGTCACATGCACAGTAATTCACTGTTCAGGTGGCGTAGACACCATTTTCTAACGTTAGCCGTGTAAATGGTGTAAAACATGTCTTTAAGCAGTAGGCCTATATATTTACTATAATAAGATCGGTGCGGCTAACTCGCTAACTTTTCAGTAACTTTGTTTCGGACTACTTTAAGGGATCATCGTCAAACTTGTAGACGCCAGGAGAGGGAGTGTTTATGCACAGCCATTCGCTGACTGCGCCACTTTAAGTGAAATGGGAAGCCTTGAAACCTCCATGTTTGTATCTTGAAATTGCGAGCGGAGTTGAGCACCATATTGAATCAAAGTTGCCATCTCCATGACAAATGTTTTATAAGTTTCAGACTTCAAACTTTAGCGGGTGGGCTATCTGAACGGGCAACAACATCCGACGTGTAATGGACGTGCTGTAGGCAACTTGTTGCGATGTTTCCCAGGGCGCTTCGGCTTCGTTGTCGTACATGTTAAGTTGGTTTTAAATGCACGGAGTCAGCGAACAATCTCTAACTTTAAAGTGTGAGATCAGCACTCTGGACCAGTCCTGGATGTGATGGACAATCCGTCCTCAATAATCACCCAAGTCAGCCGGGATGAAGAGGGAAATAAAGCCACAGGAGAGAGGGGTAAGTGTCTTTATTTTTGTCCCGCTTATGTTCATGTCAAAAAAAAAAAAAAAAGTTGAGCTGTTCCGTGAGTCTTGAGTTTACGATCCTCGATTTAGAAACCGCACCGTAATCTGCTTTACTGCAACAACTTCTGCACAATTATAAATACCACTCTTAGGACAGTTGTCTGAAAACTTGTCACAGCACAACAACTGTCACTGTTTCACACTTCTGCATAGATTATGGCTGCGGCCTTTTGGCCTGTGATGAAAGTAAAGGAAATGACGTTTAATAAAAGAGAAAATGTCTTACAGTCACCACAGACCCACTTTAAATCCTTATAGAATATTATAGGGATATCATTTGCAGCATAGCTATATAAAATATTCTTAAAAATGTGTTTTATAATGGCATCAGTATGATAATCAAATATTACTTTTCCCACTGAGAAGGTGTGTTCTTTTTAATCTCCTCATATCTCTTTGTTGCTGTAATGGCTCTGAGTGCTGTTTATTTTATTACAATGCCACTCTGTTTCCCTCTTAAAACAGACCTGTGAAATTCTGATTTCGTCAATGTAGCACTGTTCACGAACATGCATTTCTGGCACCGCCACTGTACTCAAACCAATGAGATGCCACAGAGTGTTTATGCAGGTTACTGAATAACCGAGTGACCTGTCAGTGATCATCCCTGAGAAACTGCTGCTGGTCTGGCCAATGTCTAGTGTCATTTTCAGCCTGCATAACGTCGTGATATTGAAATGTTGCCTGGAATTAAGACTTAGGGCACACACAAAGATATAGTATATAGATTATGAGTGGCTGAAATGTCAAGCAGTGGCTTTCTTGTACATGTGTGGTAGTGTAATTTATTACATAACCTTGTCCCCACACTTTGTGAACATGCATACTCACTCGCGGTGGCACGCAGCCGCTGTCTCAAACAGCATGTTCTCTTCGTCCCTCCTGAAGAGACTCTGACATAATAACTTGTTAGCTTTTATTAAGTCATAAAGTCCTCTGTAGTTTCAGGTTGTGTTCAGAGGATCTTTACGGTTTCGTTTTTGTAGTTCCACACTGACAAAACTTTCTGGTGGACAAAAGTACTGATACTGTAGTGTCAGATCTGTGGTTTAAAGCTTTTGAGAGCTATACATTGGCACATGAATGAAACTTCAAAAAGAATTGGAAGCCTATGGTTGTAAAAACAAAGTCTACAAATAAATGTCTTATCATGCAAGGCCATCTTTGATGTGGTAAGTAAGCGTTTCTCAACTCCAGAACTGAACAAGCTGTTGCTTCATAGGCTGACAGAGTAAGTTGAGATCTCTGCGACTGATTGTGGCTGTTTTATTTGCATTTTTTCCTACAAGCAATGTTGAAGTCCAACATCATTTCTATAAAATCCTTTTAGAACTCCATCCATTAAAGACAGAATACAAAGCTGTTCTATACTCAACTTCACATAAGCTGACATGATGACTCTTTAACTGCATTTCAGAGACCCTGGGTCAGACTATACATGTTTTTGAGATGTATATTTATTAGATTATCTTAGTGTCATTGTCTCAGAGTGATACTTAAGTGAAAGATACAAATATAGTCAAACCGTCACGGGACGAATCCAGCATTTGGTTTGTTTGTGATTTACCACTCATGTACAAAAGGGCAGCATTATTCTATTTGCTGTCGGGTCAATTTATCATTTACCACTAATTCTAGTGCTGTAGCTTCTCTAAGCCGGCCTCAAACCACGCTGGTACCTGCTCATACATCAGATCGTCAGTCAAACAGGCGAATATCAGCATCTTATTGTACATCAGGTACAACTATCCCATCTAAATTACAAGTCTGCATGAAACTGCTCCTTCTCTAGGCACTTTTCTTATTCTTTTGGCAAGTACAGTGTTTCTTTTTAACTTTTGATGGTTGATGATTTCACCAAGCAATCTAAAAAGTTTCATTAATCCGTTTTACTGGAGTTTTATTATCACATGAGAGTTCACAGGCTGTTTGATTGAAAGAAATAAACCCTTAAATAGTTGAATTCTTGTCACTGATTAATGCAATTCCTTTTTTAAATATTGGCAGCTTAGTCAATACAGTGTTTTGAATCTGTCAGAGACCATAGCAGCCACAGAAAACGGCCACATTTACAATGTGACTAAAGCTCAGCTCAGCTGTCAAAGAGACAGAAATTATTAAGAGTCAAAGCGTTGTTTACAGGACATTATTCACACTGTCAGGCTTCAAAAATGGATCCTGGGCTGATAAGATGATCTCATAAGGCAAGGCATCTAATCAGTGTGCGCTTGAAGTGTGAATTATTCCACACTAATGTCACGCGGAGATAACGCAACATTGAACCATTCATTTTCAGTAAGTTATGTGATAGGAGATAACACGTTAAGGTAGGCATTTCTGTTTTAAAATGAGGTTGGAGTCCAGGTACAGATGCATTGAATCTTCTGGTATTTTATAATTTGACAAATCAGAGTTTGTCTCAAGCCTATACATGCTTTTTCCTGCATTATTTAACTGTTGATAATGTTGGTATATTGAACATGAAAAGCAGCTTTAAATATGTTTTTGCCCTGAGCAGACTTTACAGAGACTTTACACAGCACTATACATCAGGCGACTGCTTCATCTTCGTCAGATGTGTTGGAGGGCTTAAAATACTGCTAATTGAAATGCTACTTCTTAAATAACAGTGTATGACACTTTTATTTATAGGCAATATATATGTTAATAATTGTAGCATTTGCACATTTTTTTTTTTTTTTTTAAATGATTGTCTTCAGTAGAAAGAACTGAGATGATGGGAGGAATACAGCAGTTTGAAGTGCTATGATGCCCCAGAGCTGACACCAATACTGAAGATGGGTACAGTGTCTTTCACTGTAATGGTGGGGGTGTGAATCTTCACTCGCCCAAGAAATCGATTTGATATCACGATGCGTCACCTCCTCAATATTATATATTGCTACACGTGGTTTTCATCAACAAATTCAAGCAGTCAGATATATATTATTCTCACTTTGCCAGACCTTCCTCCACAGCGCTGCGGAGGAGCAGTTAACCACAGTCCTCAGAAATCCACTGGAGTTTAAAATTACAACACAAAGAAAGCCCAAGGCAACGGATATCCGTTCGAAAAAAAGGACATACGGCGGAATTTCCGGAGGCAACGGGGCAATCCCGGAAATGGAAGGTCGTGGATATAGACTAGATATATATGAACATCCCTTTTTTATTGCATCTGCTCTTGAAAATGACACTTCCTGAATGTAGGGGATTCTGAACACAGCAGGCAACAGACAAAAGGCAAAAAAAAAGAAGTAGTGACCGGAAAATCAACAAGTAACATCAGTAGGCAATGATGGATTATGGTCTGTCACTGCATCGATGCAGAATAGTCTAGGTCCTCATCGCGATGCATCTGTACTGTATACTGTATAGCACATTGTAGAGGGCCTGGCTGCAAAGATTCCAAATAATGTTTGGTTCCAGCTATTAAAAATGAAATGTGACAGCAGATTACATGAATGAATAATTAATCAACAATTGATTAATCAAGAAAATAATCAGCAGATTAATTGCTAATCAGAAACAATAGTTACAATAGGTAACACTAGTTGCGTCCCTTAAAAATGCAGCCAAACATGGAAGTCTGCTTCTTCCATGGTGCTTTTTACAGAGCATGTAGACACATATTTTAAGAATGCCACGATGAGCACTGTTTTTAGCTGCAAGGGAATGAAATGCTTGAGCGTCTTCATGGGCTCCTTCCTTGTCATTTACATAATGCCCCTTGTTATGAATTAATACACGCTCTGTGTTTCCTGGTCAGCACCCAGTTAGTCTTTGGCATGTGATGAAAAGAAAACATAAATATTGAAGCTAACGGAAACCTGTGGGAGCACAAAAGGACATGGGAGTGAACGCTGGAAATGATATGGACACAAGGGAGGTAGTGAGGGCACAAGGGAGCGAAAAAGGAAACAAAGGAGTGAAGAGACCAATGAGTAAGGACATAAGGGAGTAGATCATGTCATAAGGGACTGAATAAGATCCTTTTTATTAATTTCACAGCTAAGATATGACCAATTCACAAATGACTTCCTATTGCTTCCTAAGTTTTTGGTGGTATTTGGAAAATGAGGCTACAAAAATGGAAGAAAGCATTCAAATAGATGAATGAATTGAGAACCTGCCTATGAAATCAGTATGAAGAAACTACATGGATAATGGTATGTCATAGCCTACTCCTGCGACACTAAAACCCAATGGCAAGTAGCTTCCTCCACTGATACCCGTCTGTTTCCTCTTCCTGTTTTGGCCTGAGCGCGACAGAGGCCAGCGGAGGGTCAGACGGGGTTTGAATCCACAAATGGAGTAGGAGGGAATGGCAGAGAGGGAATGAAAGAGGCGAGAGAGATGCACAACAGAGGTTTGTGTGTTGGTAATACAGTCACGTTTAGACACACAGAGAGAGGGGAGTATAGTGCATAAAGAGACCGAAACAAAGTCTAATACGAGACAGAGAAGTGCGGAGGTTTGTTAATCAGAGATGAATGGGACTGAGAAATGAACCAATTGGGAGTTTCGGCTTGACAAACAGTTGTGAGAGCAGAAATAATCTCAATGACGGACATACACTTTAGTGGGAATGGCTAAAGAACCACGTGTTCTGGCAAAATCATTAAACTGGACACAATGAAGCTGGAAATCCCCAATACCACCTTAAAATGTCTTCCTCGGTCAGCCAGTTAGTCCGCTAACCTTTCAAGATATCGCCATGAAGATAAAAAAAATCAGGAATGAATGACAAAAAGAACTCATTGCCACATACATTTGAAAAAAATATATATATTTGAGACAAGTTATTTTTTGGGTTATTCACCTTTGCCTGTTACCTCAATTGCTCCACCCACTGAGGTTTATTTGTATTGCACTTTTCAAATTGACAACACAAACTGCTTTAAAGCGCACGAATAAAAAACACATTTAACAAGAAGTTTTATGATTAAAGCACAAGAAAACACTGCCAGGAATGAGCTTTATACCTGTACACAGGTGCACAGTTCTTCCTTTCATACCACAGTGATTACAGAGATAAATGTGTGAGACTAAACCCTCATTCACCACTTGCCAAGTTTGTCAGGGTAATCATATGTTTGGAGGAATCAGCTGGAGCTTTTGTTATGTTGTTTAAAAAAAGTGGCCAGATCTGAGAAAAAATGGTCTCACTCGTGCCAGATATAGGCTATACCGTAGTTAAAGCTGCTTTTCAAGGTGTTAGTGGTTATCTTGAACTGTACTAACAACAACTCACTCTGGCTTCAAAAGCTGAGTAGATCATGTTGTTGCTTGACACACACAGATTATAATGAACCTAGTCTCACATTCCCGGACCTTCCTCTACAGCGCTGTGGAGGAGGGTCTGGCTAGTCCACACACAGCATTCCGGGCTGGGAGAGAAACGTTCTCCGGTTTATTGGCAGACCTTCCTCCACAGCGCTGTGGAGGAGGGTCTGGCTAGTCCACACAATCGCCACGGTGCCGCTGCAAAATAGCCTCGGGAAGGAACTTGTTTTGGTGCAAAACATTTTTTGAATTTTTTATTGTTAGGAGGATAACCCCTTAGATGGAGTACGTTCAAAGTTTGTTTTAGTCGTGCAACAGAAAACTCAGATTGGACAGATAGTCTAGCTAGCTGTCTGGATTCACCCTGCAGAGATCTGAGGAGCAGTTAACCATAGTCCTCAGAAATCCACCGGAGGTTAGAACGCCAACACAAAAAAAGTGGCAGGTGACGGACATCCGGCCGAAAAGAAAAACATACTGTGGAGTTTCCAGCGGCAACGGAGCAGTTCCGGAAGTGGAAGGTCGTGGATATAGACTATAATGAACCTAAAGTAGAGGTTTGATACTGTCTGAGCAGTTTGGTTGCAAAGTATTGGGGTTTTCATACCAAGCTAATTAATTTCAATCGTAATTTCATGTGTTTTTATAATATTTTATTGACTAAAATTGCTGTCAGTGGTTAACTTTTGTTGTTGTACATTCGTATTGAAAATAGACTATTTTCATTACCTGCTAACTGTTGTGTGCAATGCGCATCATTATTGCTGTTATGTTTTTATTATATGCCAAGAGGGCTAAAAGAAAAAAGAAGTACCTTAATTTACATAAAGTAATATAAGATTTAAAAAAATCCATATAAGCTAAGGGCATAAAGTGTTTCATGCATTGTGCTAACTTCTGACATCAGTCTTTATGAATGGTCATATCTGCCCTGTTCTGATGATGTGTGCATGATGCCTTTTTATAATGCTGTTAAAGTGCTGAATGTTGCATTGGTGGTGATTGAGGCTGTTTGCTGCTGACGTCATCAGAGAGTTACGCAAGAGCTCTTGGCAGGGACGTGTGTCTCCAGAAGGGTTTGTGCACATGACAAAAGTATGAGGAAAGCTGCTGGATGTTCTTTTTTTGTTATTGTTTTTGTTTTTACTGTTTTCATACATTCACTGACAAGATGGCGCCATCAGTTTAGGTGGCACTTTGCAGGAATTAGGTGGAAAATACAGGGATTACAGCTAAATTCTTTGAAAAATTAGAGGATTAAGCTGTATTTTTGTCATATGTGATCTCAAACTGAATATATCTGGGTTTCGGTCAAATAAAACAGTGAATTTGAAGATGCATCCTAGTGGTCCTGGTAGTGACAACGTAGAACCAGAGGTTTTAAATAGAAAGTAAATGAAAAGAGATTGTAACGTTTTGGTAAGCCAAATATGTAGGCCTGTAATACATAATCGTCTTACTCACAATTGTTTTACATAATCACATTTTTCTTTGTTTAACCGCAATTACTTCCTAACATAAGCTAAGGTCTTAAGGGGTATGCATGTTGATGGCAATTGTCAATTGTATGTTCATTTCAAAAGAAAAAAGAAACGTTTTATGATGATTAAGAGGCGTGGTTTACATCATAGGCTGTATACCTGTGTTATTACATTATCTGGGTCACAGAACACTCAGTACGTTTACATGCACACCAATATTCCACTATTATTCCGAATATGACAATAGTCATGTCCATCCATCCATCCATCTTCATCCGCTTATCCGGGGTCGGGTCGCGGGGGTAGCAGCTCCAGCAGGGGACCCCAAACTTCCCTTTCCCGGGCCACATTAACCAGCTCCGACTGGGGGATCCCGAGGCGTTCCCAGGCCAGGTTAGAGATATAATCCCTCCACCTAGTCCTGGGTCTCCCCCGAGGCCTCCTCCCAGCTGGACGTGCCTGGAACACATAAATTGAATGTAATACCGCACCTGCTGTGCCGATTCTCCGACCAATCTCCCGCTCCATTGTTCCCTTTGTACAATAGTCATGTAAACAGCATATTCCGGTTGGATATTCCGAATAAGGCCTTTTTCCGAATATAGCATTTTCCGATTAAGACGTGTGGGATATTCTGGTATTATTCGGGTTTTAGAGGCATTCTTTGGACATGTATACAGCGCATTCGGAATATGCGTCTCAATCTGGGTTTTTACCGCAGTTTGTGCCTGTTTACGGCTTATGGTCAGCTCTGTGCGTTGCTATGGTTGCTGTAAACAAACCAACCAGCCAACAGTTTGCAAGGCTGCAGACCCGATAAGAAGGAGAAACACGGCTACTTTTAAACATTATCAAAGACTTGGATATCAACAGGTTTTTGGATGTCGCTACGTCGAGCATTTCGAGAAGCTGGTTGGAGAAATGACAGAGGGAGGCTGTGTTCGCACGCTCCAACAAGTCCGCCGCCGCTCCTAAACTTTGAAAAAAAATCCTGTTTTGCACGGCTACATGTAAACGGCAATATTAGTGGAATATTCACTTTCATCGGAATATCACACACATTAGTCTTTTTCGGAATAAGGGCAAAAACCGGAATATTATGTGCATGTAAACGTAGTCCGTGATATAGCACAAAGATGTATCCTGGGATTCTGGAAAAAGTCATATATAAATAAATATTTTTTTAATTTGACTGAAAGAGACAATTATATTGTTAATCGCAGTTATTTTTGAGACAATTAATTGTACAGTAAAATTTGGAATTGTTACAGCTCTACAAATGCGCAAGGTATTCCCAAGGGAAATGCAGCTTGGTGACCTCTTCTTCCTCTGCAGGTTCTTCACCCTCTCTGTCCTCCAAGAAGCCCAGGCGCAGAGGCCTCTTCTCCAGCCTTTTATGCTGCCTGCGTCAAGGCCAGCCTGAACCCCCACCAGTCAACAACAACGCCCCTCTTCTGGTCGAGGAGAACGGAACCGTCTCCAAGGTGAATTTCTGTCCTGTTTTGACAGCATAGGAAAGATAAAATCGTTGTGAGAGACAGAATTGAACTGCCTACTTTCTTCTCTACTTTGTCATCTCTCAAACATTGTTCATGTATTGCTGGATTTTGCCGTGTCCAGGTTCAAATAAATATAATTTTGTGTTTTTCTTTTCTTTTTTTATCTTTATCAGAACCAGGTGAAGCCACTGCTGCCTCCAGCAAAGTCAAAACACTCTGGAAAGATCTGTGTGGTTATAGATCTGGATGAGACGTTAGTTCACAGCTCTTTTAAGGTGATTTTTTTTATGCTACGTGCAAGTCCAGCATAGCCAATGTGTTCTTTAATTTTCCTCGATCACGCCGGGACTTTAAAGATATAGGATCTGGGCTTTTTTTAAGAACAAAATCGCTTTAAAGCACATCGTTGTCCCCTGTGCTCACATCACATCATGAGATAAATATGTTAAATAGTTAAAAACTACTTTAAGGTCCACATTTCCACATCTGGTTGTTGTTTGCTCTGATGGTGACATTTCCATCATTCCTGTCATTGCTGGCAAATGCCAAACCCAAACGAGCTGGTTCTCAAACTCAAATAAACACAGTCGCTCCTCCATGTATGCACACACACACACACACACACACACACACACACACACACACACACACTGCAGACTGTTTGTCTCTACCTGCATCTGTCCTGCAATAATCAGTCCCTCCAGAAAAACATGATTATGCAATCGCGTAATTCAATGCATAATCAGCCAAAGTCCTCATATTTATGCGAGGGCTGCATTTTTTTTTTAAATACGCCGCACTTTCGCCACATAAATTGCCAATTTCATAATCCCCGCATTTTCGTTGTAAAAACATCACATCTATCTTAGCAGAAAGTTGAAAAATGTTGCGTTTACTTCACACAAGAGCAGCCATTTTCCCCTGCTGCCATGGGAACGTTATGAAGTGACTTTATGAAGTGACGTTATGAAGTGACGTAATTACGCGACGTGAACATCATCGGAAAGCTGCAAACCCCGCGATGAAGTCACGATGAAACCGCAGTTTTTGCAAGTTCCCGCAATTTCATCACATAAAATTGCAGAAATATCCCGCGTATTCCATCGCATTTTTTAAGGAAACGTGCCGCATAATCAAGGATTTTTGCCCACAACAATCACAAAAAAACTCCGCATTTTTCTGGAAGGACTGAATAATACCACAGTCATATTTTATATCGTGAGTAATTCAGTAAAACAAGCCTCCATTCCCAGTAGTAAACCGATGTTCTTGTGATTTGATGTTGTCGTTCAGCCTGCAGTAGAAACCCTTTTTGTCTTGTTTTCGTAGAATCATCTTGTTTGTTAAAAATCAACTCTAAACTTTTTTCTGTCACTCCAACAGCCTGTAAACAATGCCGATTTCATTATTCCTGTGGAAATAGATGGAACAGTACACCAGGTAATGTCAGCATCACACTCCCACTCAATAAACTCTGCAAAAAATGTCCAAACTGTAACTTGTTGTCATCTGCTGTCCTCTTAACAGGACAGCGCTTCACTGCCCCCTATGGTTGTGTGATAGCAGGGCTCTCAAGTTTAAATTGCTGAGTGTAGTAGACTCTGTCAGCGTTTTGGAGATGGCTGCGGGGTTTTGGAGATGGAGATGCGTGGAGATGGATGACATATCGTGGGTCTGGGCCTGATTCAAGTAATCCAGGATAGGTTTGTTCAGACAAGCACAGCCTATTCCGGATGACTTGGTTCAGGAACGCTACCCTCAGCCGCCGACAAAACAAATGGAGAAACTTCAAACAAACGAGTCCTGGGTTTTTGCTTTTGGAGCCAAATGCTTATCTGTCTGTAATCTACATATGAGTATCTTATTTGGTTTTCTATGCAAGTCTAGAATGCCTGAGATTGTAATATGTGGGCAAGTAATTTGCATTAGTCCCAAACTGCACAGATTATATTAAAAGAAAGCGTCATACGGTAGTTCCTCGGGCAGTAGAGGTTTGTAGGTTTGTTTAAACGTGTTTTAAATGTGAGCTGCCCAGGAACCTGGTTTAAAACATTCCTGTGTATTCCAGGTGTATGTCCTGAAGCGGCCCCATGTTGACGAGTTTCTGAAGAGAATGGGAGAACTGTTTGAGTGCGTCCTGTTCACTGCCAGTTTAGCTAAGGTGAGAAACCACTGCACTGCTGCTACTGAGTATAAAGTACTGCAGAATCACATTACATTTCATTTTTGTTTTGTTAAACTCTGTACGCAAGTATTATTAACTTGTTGATTACATCCCAGAGGGAGATTGGGTAATTGCAGCAGCCAGTGATAAAGTCAAACACAGCAGAGCAAAACTATATATGTATGTATAATATGTACAGCAGATTTGTTTATTAACATTTTCACATTTTGAGTAACGGAAAATCGGGAGGTTGGAGGTTGCCGTTTGGGTAAAACATAAGAAAAGGAGGAATTGGGGAAGAGGTCCTACAGCATGAGGGTGTGCAGAATAATCACAGTAGAACAAAGAAGGAATCCCTAAGAGGTGTGACATGAGTGGGGTTCGGGGTGCAATTAGAAAAAATAAATATTTTTAATTTAAAGTTTGCAGTGGTTTAAAAAAATGCTCTAAACCATCCATTTCATTTATTTATTTTGTTATCGCTGCAGTATGCAGACCCCGTCTCCGACCTCTTGGACAAGTGGGGCGCTTTCCGCTCCCGCCTGTTCCGTGAGTCCTGCGTCTTCCACCGAGGTAATTACGTCAAGGACCTGAGTCGACTGGGCCGCGATCTAAACAGGGTCATCATCGTGGACAACTCCCCCGCCTCCTACATCTTCCACCCTGACAACGCAGTGAGTTGAACACACAGTACCTTGAGTCATGGCCGTGACAGTGACGTCATTGGGTGGAACGGCGAGTTGTGGAATGAATCCCCTGCCTAGGAAAGTCCCTAAAGCCAGTGGTGGAGTTTAACTAAGTACATTTACCGAAGTACTGTACTTAAGTACACATTTGAGGTACTTGTACTTGAGCCTTTTCTTGCCACTTTCTACTTCTACTCTGCTACATTTCAGAGAGAAATATTGTACTTTTTACTCCACTATCTGACAGCTTTAGTTACTAGTTACTTTACACAAAAAACACGTAGTTTATAAAATACGATGTTTTATTTTAAATTCAACTAGCCAGCAATATAACGGCCTACAAGTCCAGCTGAAATAACATTTCTTCCACCACTGCCTAAAGCACACAAGCTAGTTTCTTGCAAAACGATTCAACAACGGTGTTGGTGCGGTCACTGACCACTTTGACTTTCATCCAGGTGCCTGTGGCCTCGTGGTTCGACGACATGTCCGACACCGAGCTGCTGGACCTCATCCCCTTCTTCGAGAGGCTGAGCAAAGTGGATAACGTCTACACAGTCCTCAAGCACCAAGGGGCCGCAAGCTAACAGTGTTTGACTTCTCATCTCAGCCCCGAAACAAAACGGCGTACAAAACGGATATACCCACACCAGCGAGGGCTCCAGCACCAGCACCCAGCTCCAGCTATCACTGCCCACCAGAACACAGACTGCTTCACAGCTGACAGAGCTTTTTACCTTCACAGTATCAAACCAAGATCACGTTTAGGGACTTTGATGGCGTCATCACTGCCACCTCCTGGTCAAACAGAAAACCCCCCTGTAATTTGCATTTGTAACTTTCTCCCTATCAGGCTACCATGAACCAGCTGATGTGAGTGAGTGAATGGATGGATGGATGCATTTTTTTTTTTTTTTAAGGACATTTCTGCGGTGTCACGGAGTGCAGTTAACAAAGCAGCAGTCTGTAGCCATGAATCCTGGGTACTGGACCTTCCCATGGATTCATCAGTCTGCTCCTGCAAACGATGCAGGGATTTGCTAAGCAGGAATCAAGTGGAAAGGAATTTTATTGGAAAGGTTTACATGCAAAATAAACTCCATCAGCTTTGATATTTGGTCATTTAAAGAGCAGATGGTGTATACGTGCTGTAGATGTCTTTTTAAACGTTTTGGAATAACATCTTTGTCACACACCCTCATTTTGTGAATTATCACACTAGGCTGTCTGCAGTCAAAGCATATGTGATCCTCAGCTGTCATTTTAGAGTTTTTAGAGCGACGTGATCATTTTCAATAATCATGACCGCATTATGAAAGAATCTGATCAGAAAAAGTTGTGATCAGGAGTTGTTAAATTCACTAATAAGAAAATGATTGGACAGCACTTTGCAAGTACAGTCTATTTTCTATAGTACGGTCCTCCGTTTTACTGCAGTGTAAAAACTTGATTTTAGCACAATTTGTATACTAAACGCTGCTTACAAAACAGCATTGCATAATAAATGGGGATCATTTTTTAGTTTTTGACTGTGTTTTAATTCTAGTATCAAAATAGGTGGGGAAAAATCTTTTTGCAGCAAGAAGCAATACAACTTTCTGAACCGTGAGTCAGTAAGTGGGAGAAATCAGTGTACACCATTAAAATCCCTTCTTTTTTTCATTGGTATAGACCAAAAACAATAAGCCATACGACAAGCCAAGTAAGACACTAATATGAATATCAAACCATCTGCACATGACGGTGAAAGAGCAGCTGCTTTTGTTTTTTTCGGATGCAGATTTCCGAAGGTGGTTTAAAGATTGATGGACAGCCGAAATGCAATGTATCTGCACCCGCGTGTCAATAGATAGAGACAAGAGGGCCAGGATGGACTCCTCCTATGGGTTCTGTTCCTGCACACAAAACTTGAATTTCTTACAGCATTTTTACAGACTGTATTTGAATGGTAAGGGACAGTTGGATGATGCAAACAAAGGTTACAGTGTGGTTTGTCGGTTGGGTTCTCAGAAGCTTCAAAGTACAATGTTTTCTTAATTTTTTCTTTTTCTACGCGGTACACATAGGCTGTAAAAAAAAATAATAATAAATAAAAATTCAGGACTTTGTAATGGGGATGTGTTTTGGGGGGGCTGCCATGAGGTGCTGTGCCTGGTGAGCAGACACACCTTTTGAAAACAAAAGGTGGTTTAATTCGGTCCAGAGTTAAAGGTGAAATCCACTCTGAACTGGTAATAAACAGCTTTTGGCTGGGTGGTCTTATTCTGTTGGATTGACAGCTACAACGGCGTTCAGTAGATTGTGAAACGTGAACCGTAAATGTCCGATTTTCTTTCGTGTAGTTGCCATTCCACATAGACTTTTGGAGAAATAAATCCCAGAAGAGGCAGAGATAGTCACAGTGCTACTCATTAATCATTCAAGTTGCCAAAAAAGGTATTCTGGGAAATGGAAGTTTATCAAAAAATGATTTGAGGGTGAAATTTTCCTTTTTTATTTTTATTTTTTGAAACGCATTGATCACATGCGGGCCTACACGTTGAATCGGTATCGTTTTATTAGCTCTACATGGTGATGTTGGTCCAGTCAGTTCTAAGGAGCAGCGTGGCCTCTGGCAGGCCTCTTGTTATCTCCCTCATATGCGTTGACACTGATGAATGAAGCCGTGGATTTGACTAAGAGCCTCCGTAGCAAGCTTGTGATGTGACTTGACCTAGATGAGGCAGGGGGTGACAATTAAATCCACCATATTACGAGCTATTACATTATTTGTCTATGTTTAACAAATTCTTGTCAATCAAATGTTCCTGTTTCCCAGATTACAATATTTGCAGCTAGTTTTCCAAAGGGGACACATGATTATAAGACCTGGGTTGGTGACGTTGTATATCAATAAGTAATATTTGGCTCAGACATATTAGAAAATGACTAAAAAGATAGTATCTTACTGTTAACTTGATTTGTTGGAATTCATCGTCAAACAGGAGTATTTATAGGAACATTAAGTCGTTTTGTCAGTCATTTGATTAGTTATGTAAAACAAGCGTTGTGTCACTACGTGGGCCCATTCACTGATACTGTACTTCTCACACATTCATTAGATATGTATATTTTGTTTTGCACAGTAATAAAGCAAACAAATTGTCATTAATATATGGAATATTCCTGTTACTGTACTCATGATTGATTAGATGTAACCTAATTATTTTTGACCATTTGTTTTATCATACAAAATTATATATGGACTGTTATGTAATAATGCCTCTTTGTTTTTCATAAATGCTAAATGAAAAATTGTCCAAGTGGTGTTTTGTTGATCATTTCTTTTTTTCCCAAACATATCGACAGGGAATTGGATTTGTTAAAAGGTGGTGCAAAAACCTGTGGGATTACAATAGATGTTAATGGAGTAATTCCATTAATGTAAATCATTGTCTGCAAATACTGAAATAAAACACAAGTTGTCCACTAATTTATCAAATATCTATCTCTAATTTAAAATTAAAAACCAGTCTTATAATATGTATTATAGTTGAGAAAACCGGAATGCGTGAGCCAGCTTATATGATTTGAATGGAAACAAACGCACACACCACAAACAATTAATTGAAGTAAATAAACATTAAGAACCAAAACCATTGGACTGAGGAATTGGAGAATAATGTTTCACTCAAACTAAACCGAAGCCTTAATTGTGTTGATGCAGTTGTGTTTGTGGGTCTGACCCCAACTTAGGTTGTGAACCACAAACTACAGGAGCCAAGCAGAGTTTCAATTTATGTTTACGTTTTGTCATTATACGTATCCATAAATGTAAGAAATTATTATTATTTTACTACATGCTGGGTCCATTCAAAGCTCTTTCTTACGGATCTTCAACTCATTTGTAATTTTGTCTATATGTGCTTCTGTGTGTTTTTCAAAATGTTCAATAAAATTTAAATGACAAAAAAAAAAAAAAAAGTTGTTTCTCAGTAGAACAAATGTAAAATGTCTTAATATTTTATTTTTACGCCCCGCAGGATTTGGTCCTGACAGAGAGCCACGGTTGTACTATGATGACACTTGTGTTGTGCCTGACAGACTGGAAGGTAAGACAGAATTTGAACTTTTAAAGAAGTATTTCTAATTACTGCTGCTGATGGTCTGGAAGGAATAGACCTAATAATGACTATTGTGGTGCTCTGAAATAGCGAGAGGTGTACTTCTTGTTTCCTGTTGGACTCTGTAAGCAGGTAAAGTGAAGCAGGAGGGTTTGCCGTACCAGCGCCGCGGCTCCCTGCAGCTCTGGCAGTTCCTGCTCACGCTGCTGGACAACCCGGCCAACGGGCATCTGATCGTCTGGACGGGACGCAACATGGAGTTTAAACTCATCGATCCTGAGGAGGTCAGTCATCGTCGAACACCACACAGGGCTGTTTCAAGAGGCATTCTGTTAGAAAGGCGTGCATATTATTCAGCTGGATGTTTTATTGCTTGTTTTTTTCTCGCATCTGGTGTTGTGTCAGGTGGCTCGGCTCTGGGGGCTCCAAAAGAACCGACCGGCCATGAACTACGACAAGCTGAGCCGCTCACTGAGGTACTACTACGAGAAGGGCATCATGCAGAAGGTAAAGGCAGGTTTCACTTCTCTCCTCCAGTACTCTTACGCTAACGCATTTATTATGTTTTTTTTTTTTTTTTTTAGGGTTTTCCTTATCAGAACTAGAGTCACATAACATGATAAAATCTGAGTTCATGTAAATAAAATTACCAAATAATTGGAATTTGTATTAAAAAGAATGGTCATCTTTAATTGTCCCACCTCTGATTGGCTCGTCCTGCAGGTGGCTGGGGAAAGGTACGTCTACAAGTTTGTATGCAACCCCGAGGCGCTTTTCTCCATGGCTTTCCCAGACAACCAGAGACCGAGTCTGAAGGCCGACCCGGACGCCGTCCTGGCTCCCTGCGAGGAGGACGGCGCCCCCCCGCCGAGCTACGAGGACGAGGGTCCGTACCTGGCCGAAGGAGCGGAGCAGGGACTGGCTTTCCCTGACGGCTACCCGTTCTAGACTCCACAGCCTGGCAGCTGGAGGGAACAGGAGGTATTTTACTGGAGGAACCTGAATTAGCCTACTGAGCAGTGTTTGAGGTTTTTCAACATGTGTTTACCCACGTTGTGTTTGCCACAGAAAAATTTGAATTCATCAGAGAATCTTTTATCGAAAAGAAATGTCTCTTTTGCCAAAAAGCTTTGGTTGCAAAATGATGATTCAGCCTGAAGCTAGAATGCAACTCTTTAGTCTGAAACTATTGTAGTTCTCATTTGGTTTTATTTGTTTCAATGGCTTAGGGCCAAAAAGAAAACCACAGAAGAATTTGGAGATTTCCAGAATAAAGTTGTAATATTTTGAAAAAAAGAATAGTAATATTACAAGATAAAATTGTGATTTTTACGGGGGGGAAAGTCATACAATAACTTGTAACTCACTGTTTCAGGAAAGTAGAGAAGTATTCTCAAAATATTACAGCTTTAAATTACGGTTTAACGCTCATAGCATTACAGCCTTTTTCTCAATATTTAATATTTCTCCTCGTCGCAGGGACCCTACAACCTGCTCGGTTGTAGTTTTGTAGCATGGCGTAGCGTATGTGAACTCTGGGATCTGTATTTCAACCAAAAAGCATCTCAAAACCATGGGCACTCCTTAACTGATTTACTTCTAATTGTGATTTTGGGTAAACCTTATACTGCTTGAAAGGGACACACTTGTATTTTCCAGATGTTGTAGTCCTCCTATAAACATGTATATTGAAATGTCTTTTGTGTACTTTTTCTTGTTTTCAAAGCTAATATTTTTGGCATTATATTGACTTGTAATTTTTCCTAAACTGTTTTATGACAAAGGTACTGCTACTATTTTTCTGTAATACTGCCACTACAATGCTAATAATAATAATAAGCATGGACTTTCTTAAAACCGACTCCCCAGTTATTGTACTGAGATAGTTTTCTGCATTTTGTATAGTTGATTTGCTTCAGTGTCTAGAAAATGTGTATAATTGTATATGAATATATTTTTGCAAAAGGCTGCATTTGCTTGACGTTTAGCCTGCTAATGTATTGCATCAACTCCAGCCTCTCCAAGATGGACGACTTCCAGCCTTTGGGTCCTGCAGAAAGAAATGGCTGTAATGTAATGGTGTATTTTGCTATATGATCACATGGTGGTTTAAGTGGAGGAGGTGGTGTATGTGGAGGCTGGAGAAGGATACTGACACTGGTGTGATGTCTGCCCTCAGATACTATATGTGTGCCTTCTGTTATCTTTACTGATACAATAAACTATTTTACTCTTTTATTTTGCCTCACTTGTAGATCATTTTACAACATTTTCAAAGCTCTGTCTCTAGTGAAGCAGCAGCAGCAGCAGCTGTTTGTAAAGAGAAGTGTAAAAGCTTCCAGCACCTGGTATTCCCAGGCAGTCTCCCATCCAAGGCCTACTGATCACCATGCAGGGCTGGAATGTAACTAAGTAAATTTACTCAGGTACTGTACTTAAGTACAAATTTTCTTTCAGTTTTCCTCTGCAGTAAATATTTGTCCTTGCAGACAATACAGTAGTTTCCAATCAGTCCCAAATGATATCCTGCAAAAACCTCAGTTCCTGCAATCCTTTCTGCAGATTTCTAAGTGACAGTTCCATGTTTGTTAGCTCCAGTGGAAACACAGGACAGACAGCCTCTCATTACTAAGCATGACTCTCCCCTAAAACCACATATACAATTATTTGACACTTTGTTTTGTTGGTTCTTACCATTTCAAATGCATCATGACTATCTGACATGTTGTTTCAACTGCTGCATAAACACCTACACATCTTACTTTGGTGATTTCCTTGGGGTCGACATATACACTTTAACCACTGCTCTAACTATATTTACACAGAATAGAATATGTCATTTCGTATGGCATTTGTTTTATTTACTTACAATTTTACCAGTACACCAGAAGCACCTTAGTCCTATCACCAATCTCTTGCAAAGTAAAGTGTCTTTGTTCTGCAGAGCTTTAATAAGAAAGTTTATTCACACCAGTTGAATTCTGAAAGAATCATCAGACAGTCAAACATGATATCCTGAAAACATTTCTTCTTATCAGTTCCTGTAATCCTTTCAGCAGATTTATAAGTGACAGTTCCATGTTTGTTAGCTCCCATGTAATCGCAGGACGAACAGCCTCTCATTTCCAAGCATGACTGTCCCCTCAAACCACACGTCCAGTAAACAGATAATCTCCTCTGGTGAGAAAAGGAAAACATACTATACTTGTTATCCAGAGTGTTTCCTGCACTGAAAATAATTGCCGAGACATCAGGTAACTCACCTGGATCGTTGTCCGCTATAGTAATGAGGTAGAATAACCCTTTGCTGGAGAGCAACTGTGCTACCACAGACCGAAACCTGTCGGTCACCTCTCCTCCTCATCCCAGGCAGCCTCTATACCCGTGCTGCCGACCTGAAAGAAAAGCACACATTGATCAAATGCTCCTCATCTCTGAACTGAAGATGGTGCTGTACAGAGCCTCGCTACCTCTTCTGAAGGTGTGGGTAGGTTTGAAGAGAAGGACGCCCACTTTTCCACTTAAGCGGGGCAGGAGACACTCTGTCTAAAGAATAAAAAGGAAGGAATGGAAAACCACCTATACAATTCATAAACTTGCACTCGAAGCATGTGAATACCTGAAATGTGAATGTAAAAGTCTCCCCAGTGATGTGTTGACAGGCTGCGGTGAAACATTGTTACAGGGAGCTATAGAGCTGAAGGTCCAACCACTGATGTCAACCAATAGGAAAGAGTCCTCCGCCCTCTCGTAAACTTCTCGGAGGTGTCCTCTTCCTGCATGGGAGGAAACAAGTGACTGTAGTGGTGTGGGATAACCATGGGCACACAAACAAACACACGGTTCCTGTGTCCCGTTGCTAACTCACAGCTAGCTTATGCTATCGTAGTTGGTACTTTGGCTGTTCGGGGCGAATAAACAAACGACCCCGCTGTCACATTCACCGGAATGACGCTAGGCCAAAAGTATGCATCGCTGTGAGAAGGAATATGGCGTTTTATATTGGTTTTGTTTGTGTTTCGGCAAATAGACGGTTGCAAATGGACTGGTGTTTACATGGTCCGTGGGAGCTGGACGTCCGCAGGTTTGTCTTTGCCATTGTATTCATGAACATTTCCACATTTCAGTGCTAATGCAAACTATAACTATACATTACATAACAGTTGATTATTGTTGTATGCTTTTCACTTTGACTGTCAGCTGTGTCGCGACTGCAGTCCTTTTATTTGTCTCATACCTGCAGATATGCAGCCTCAATGGATGCCACCTGGGAATAAGTAGAGGAACCTTCTACAGACCAACTGAAGGAACATCTTTGTGCTGAAGCTCTGAGGTAGGACATGCTTTCTCTCTCAGGATGAACAGCTGCTGTGTTTAATGTTGAGGGATTGAGTTCATTTGAAAGGGTCAGGTCACACAGAGTCCAGAATCTCAACAACATTGTCCACAGTAAGGATTCTAATATATATATATATATATATATATATATCTGGAGTAACTGAGACACTGTTTGTGGAAATTACCTCAAACGAAATGTTAATGAGAAAAGACTTTAAGGTTAGGTTAAGTGTTTGCATGAGTTTAATTCCTGCTTGAGGTATTTTCAGTGGCAGAACTGTCACCTTCTGTATGTTAGACCCAGGTGTTGTTTATAATGCTGAAGAAGTCTAATAGGACTATGTAGTGATAGAGCAGAGTGTAAACTGCTGCCTTCCCTGTGTTACATCTTCTAAAACCCGCTGGTCAGGTGGCTGCTTTGGTGTTCGGAAGGTTGTAGTTTGAAGCCCTCGGCAGGTCTGTCGGGTTTAAAAGAGTAAACGCACAAAGCAATGTGTGAAATGTTTCAGAGAATTTGTGCTGAAGCTGAATGTTCCGTCAGCTCATGACAACGATGGCAGCGTTAGTGTTAGAGTTGTTGGTAAGCTGTCGTGTAAGAGAAGACGTGTGAGTGTGGTAGGCTTGGTGGTGTAGTGCTGCTGTTAGTTGTCATAAATCTCTGAGAACGTTTAGCTGGTTCCATCTTCCCCACTCAGATGGGTTTTGAAATTTAACACTTTGGAGACACAACAGTGAAAATCATGCAGCCGAGTGTGAAAGTAGATTGAAGTTCTTTGTGGTACCTTCATCGCTTAATATTGTTCTCCTCCCGCACCTCAGCTTCATGCATCCTGAACACACACATTGCATTTTTTTAACGCCTGTATGGCATAGAAATAAAATTAGAAATACTTGGCATCATGTATATAAAATCATTTATTTAAATTGTGAAAGTGCCGCACAGTTGTTTGTGAAGGCTGACAAAAGTTTTAAACCCACACCACTTTGCTGGTAATTTTTGCCATAAACGACCCAGAGCACTGAATATCAGGCAGTCAGCTGTAGGAGAAGTTGACGTTAGCCAGCAGTAACTAAACAGCTTTGGACAGGCGCTTCCCTCCAGCATGGATTAAAAACGCACAGGTCAAACACTGACCCCGGAACAGTTTATAAGAAAACTAACCGTTGTGCATGTCAGCAGATGTGTTTTCTTGTTGGAAATGTGATGGTGACGGGTTGTTGTATGTGGGTTTTGGCAGGAGGCTGCTGTTTTCACTTCCTGCGTACCGGCACTGAATCTTTAGTGGTACGGAGTATTGGACCGCACCGGCCTTCTCTCCCGCCCCGGTTGCAGCCCTAATATTAATACGTATCACACAATTTCATTTGTTACGGTCTTTGTGTCAGCTGGATTGCAATGCAGCTGCATGTAGTTGACCTTAGGGTGCAGCTCAGATACTAAATGATGTTAACAAAACACGGCCTGTCCTCTGCATGTGAGCTACAGTTCTCAGCACTAGTAGCTTCACCTTGTGTCTCGGTGTCTTTTATTCCTCTTTAAGGAAAAGACATAGGCACAAATGTTTTGAAGCAGAATAATCCAATAAACTCTTGTTTTCTCTTGTTTTCTCCCCAGATGAGTGCAGAGTTTCCGGACCACAACGGAGAAGTTCCTTCACTCCATTCATGCCTTCTTCATACCGTACTCACTGTATACTCATAGTATTGTATGCCATGAAAAAAATAATAAAAAAAGTAAGTAATAGTAGTAGTATGTATTATGTCAAAAAAATCTCTGAAAAAGTCATACAGAATGTCACAAAGTGTTATTACACAGTACATAAAAGTGGATGTACTTTTTTTTTGTCCATAAAAAATTCTAAAAAAAAATTTTTCCCCCCATTTCAGATTTTCATTTCCTTTCTCTGAGTTTATCCTACTGTGCTATCTTCCGTTGTCCTACTGATCTCTTCATACTCTGGTCTCTCCCTTTCCACTTGTATCACCTCTTCTCTGAGTTCTTCTCCTTTTCACTGAGTTCTCCTACTTTGCTCTCTCTAAATTGTCCTACTCTTCTCTGAGTACTCCTACCCTTGTCTCTTCCTTTCTCTGATCTCTTCCTGTCCTTGTCTTAATACTCTCCCTTCCTGTTCTTAATACTCTCCTAGTCTCTTCTTGCCTGCACTTTCTTTCCTATCTAAGTGTTTGCACATACGCTAGCACCGAGCCGGTCTTGAACATTCGACCCTGGGCGCCTTGGAGTCGAGCACAAACCAACAGCACTACCAACGCAAGTACGCTCGGAAGAGTTCTCCGGGTGTATTTGTCGTTGTCATTCTGGGTGTAAAGCTCAAAATAAATTTGATTTTTCCCAGTATTAGAACCCGTGACCTTTGTGTCTTCCAACCCACGCTCCATCACACTGAGCTATCAGATCTGATACAACATGCACCTGTCTAGTTGTGTATTTGACTTCTTCAGTTTGGGTGTTGGACCTTAAAATTTAGTATGCCTCAAAAGAGTTGAATTTACAACCTTCTGAATGGATCATGGCACATCTATTATGTTGAGCTATCCATGAAGCTGGAAATGAGTTGGTTGGAGGTTGTATTTAATGTTCAGGTTGTGTTTAATGAGAGACATTTAAAAAAGCATTTGACTGAGCTGGGATTTAATCCCTCAACCTCAGATTATCATGTCAGCATCTTATCCTGGTGAGCTATTCCTCAGGCTTGGAAAACCAATTTTCGTTCTATTATTTGTTCTTAACACTACCAGGGAGACTCCTTGGGCATCTTTAGCCAGATGGGGGGGGAAAAGTTTTGCTAGATCGGATCCACTGGCCGTGCCGCTGTCAAAGGACGTGCCTGGTGGCCTGCCTTATATTGCCTCTGATTGACTTACCCTGTTATCCTAACCCTATAACCAATCCCCACTCCTCATGCCTGAACCTAACCACGTCAACACGCCTAGTGGATGTGATCTAGCATTTACCGGGCAGCTTCAGCCTGTCTTGCTGAGCCACTTCTCTCTCTCATAATGAAAACTTTCAGGAGTGGGAGGGCACATGAATGAATGAATTAATGAGTGAACAAATAAATCCTTTATTGTCCCCAGGAGACTAAAAGAGGCTACACATCCTTTGTCCCACACAGCATTCAGCTGCTTATTAACAAGCTCCGACCACATGGTCCGAATTGGCACTCTTGAACATGCATGGTGCTTTTAATATTCTTATTCAGAAAGGATTTATTTGTTCACTCATTAATTCATTCATTCATGTGCCCTCCCACTCCTGAAAGTTTTCATTATGAGAGAGAGAAGTGGCTCAGCAAGACAGGCTGAAGCCGCCGGTAAATGCTAGATCACATCCACTAGGCGTGTTGACGTGGTTAGGTTCAGGCATGAGGAGTGGGGATTGGTTATAGGGTTAGGATAACAGGGTTAGTCAATCAGAGGCAATATAAAGCAGGCCACCAGGCACGTCCTTTGACAGCGGCCAGTGGATCCGATCTAGCAAACCCCCCCCCCCATCTGGCTAAAGATGCCCAAGGAGTCTCCCTGGTAGTGTGAAGAACAAATAATAGAACGAAAATTGGAATTTGAAGCCTGAGGAATAGCTCACCAAGATAGGATGCTGACATGACAAGCTGAGGTTGAGGGCTCAAATCCCAGCTCAGTCAAATGCTTTTTAAATGTCTCTCTTCAGTAATGTGAACATTAAATACAACCTCCAACCAACTCATTTCCAGCTTCATGGATAGCTCAACATGATAGATGCGCCATAATCCATTCAGAAGGTTGTGAATTCAATTATTTTGAGGCACACTAAATTTTAAGGTCCAACACCCAAACTGAAGAAGTCAAATACACAACTAGACACGTGCAGGTTGTATCACATCTGATAGCTCAGTGTGATGGAACATGGGTTGGAAGACACAAAGGTCATGGGTTCTAATACTGGGAAAAAATCAAATTTATTTTGAGCTTTACACCCAGAATGACAACGACAAATACACCCGGAGAACTCTTCCGAGCGTACTTGCGTTGGTAGTGCTGTTGGTTTGTGCTCGACTCTAAGGCGCCCAGGGTCGAGTGTTCAAGACCGGCTCGGTGCTAGCGTATGTGCAAACACTTAGATAGGAAAGAAAGTGCAGGCAAGAAGAGACTAGGAGAGTATTAAGAACAGGAAGGGAGAGTATTAAGACAAGGACAGGAAAAGATCAGAGAAAGGAAAAGACAAGGGTAGGAGTACTCAGAGAAGAGTAGGACTACTCAGAGAAGAGTAGGACAATTTCGAGAGAGCAGAGTAGGAGAACTCAGTAAAAAGGAAATACCAGAGTAGGAGAACTCAGAGAAGGGGTGATACAAGTGTAGAGGAAAGGAAGAGACCAGAATAGGAGAACTTAGAGAAAAGTAGGATAAACTCAGAGAAAGGAAATAAAAATCTGAAACAGGGGGAAAAAAAATTTTTTATGGACAGTACATCCACTTTTATGTACTGTGTAATAACACTTTGTGACATTCTGTACGACTTTTTTAACAGCATTTTTTTAAACATAATACATGTTATAACAGTGTTATTACAATGTAATAACAATGTAATAACACTTTTTGACATTCTGTATGACTTTTTCAGAGATTTTTTGACATAATACATACTACTACTATTACTTACTTTTTTTATTATTTTTTTCATGGCATACAATACTATGAGTATACAGTGAGTACGGTATGAAGAAGGCATGAATGGAGTGAAGGAACTTCTCCGTTGTGGTCCGGAAACTCTGCACTCATCTGGGGAGAAAACAAGAGAAAACAAGAGTTTATTGGATTATTCTGATTCAAAACATTTGTGCCTATGTCTTTTCCTTAAAGAGGAATAAAAGACACCGAGACACAAGGTGAAGCTACTAGTGCTGAGAACTGTAGCTCACATGCAGAGGACAGGCCGTGTTTTGTTAACATCATTTAGTATCTGAGCTGCACCCTAAGGTCAACTACATGCAGCTGCATTGCAATCCAGCTGACACAAAGACCGTAACAAATGAAATTGTGTGATACGTATTAATATTAGGGCTGCAACCGGGGGGCGGGAGAGAAGGCCGGTGCGGTCCAATACTCCGTACCACTAAAGATTCAGTGCCGGTACGCAGGAAGTGAAAACAGCAGCCTCCTGCCAAAACCCACATACAACAACCCGTCACCATCACATTTCCAACAAGAAAACACATCTGCTGACATGCACAACGGTTAGTTTTCTTATAAACTGTTCCGGGGTCAGTGTTTGACCTGTGCGTTTTTAATCCATGCTGGAGGGAAGCGCCTGTCCAAAGCTGTTTAGTTACTGCTGGCTAACGTCAACTTCTCCTACAGCTGACTGCCTGATATTCAGTGCTCTGGGTCGTTTATGGCAAAAATTACCAGCAAAGTGGTGTGGGTTTAAAACTTTTGTCAGCCTTCACAAACAACTGTGCGGCACTTTCACAATTTAAATAAATGATTTTATATACATGATGCCAAGTATTTCTAATTTTATTTCTATGCCATACAGGCGTTAAAAAATGCAATGTGTGTGTTCAGGATGCATGAAGCTGAGGTGCGGGAGGAGAACAATATTAAGCGATGAAGGTACCACAAAGAACTTCAATCTACTTTCACACTCGGCTGCATGATTTTCACTGTTGTGTCTCCAAAGTGTTAAATTTCAAAACCGATCTGAGTGGGGAAGATGGAACCAGCTAAACGTTCTCAGAGATTTATGACAACTAACAGCAGCACTACACCACCAAGCCTACCACACTCACACGTCTTCTCTTACACGACAGCTTACCAACAACTCTAACACTAACGCTGCCATCGTTGTCATGAGCTGACGGAACATTCAGCTTCAGCACAAATTCTCTGAAACATTTCACACATTGCTTTGTGCGTTTACTCTTTTAAACCCGACAGACCTGCCGAGGGCTTCAAACTACAACCTTCCGAACACCAAAGCAGCCACCTGACCAGCGGGTTTTAGAAGATGTAACACAGGGAAGGCAGCAGTTTACACTCTGCTCTATCACTACATAGTCCTATTAGACTTCTTCAGCATTATAAACAACACCTGGGTCTAACATACAGAAGGTGACAGTTCTGCCACTGAAAATACCTCAAGCAGGAATTAAACTCATGCAAACACTTAACCTAACCTTAAAGTCTTTTCTCATTAACATTTCGTTTGAGGTAATTTCCACAAACAGTGTCTCAGTTACTCCAGAGATATATATATATATATATATATATATATATATATATATATATATATATATATATATATATTAGAATCCTTACTGTGGACAATGTTGTTGAGATTCTGGACTCTGTGTGACCTGACCCTTTCAAATGAACTCAATCCCTCAACATTAAACACAGCAGCTGTTCATCCTGAGAGAGAAAGCATGTCCTACCTCAGAGCTTCAGCACAAAGATGTTCCTTCAGTTGGTCTGTAGAAGGTTCCTCTACTTATTCCCAGGTGTCATCCATTGAGGCTGCATATCTGCAGGTATGAGACAAATAAAAGGACTGCAGTCGCGACACAGCTGACAGTCAAAGTGAAAAGCATACAACAATAATCAACTGTTATGTAATGTATAGTTATAGTTTGCATTAGCACTGAAATGTGGAAATGTTCATGAATACAATGGCAAAGACAAACCTGCGGACGTCCAGCTCCCCCGGACCATGTAAACACCAGTCCACCTGCAACCGTCTATTTGCCGAAACACAAACAAAACCAATATAAAACGCCATATTCCTTCTCACAGCGATGCATACTTTTCGCCTAGCGTCATTCCGGTGAATGTGACCGCGGGGTCGTTTGTTTATTCGCCCCGAACAGCCAAAGTACCAACTGTACAGACGTTAGCATAAACTAGCTGTTAAGTTAGCAACGGAACACAGGAACCGTGTGTTTGTTGTCTATCCGGGCTATGGCGAGTGGATAGTGCCACGGATCATTATTGCCTAAGGAGGGAGACTGCTGTGTGGCATGCAGTCCAGCCTCTGACTGACCTCATAACGTCCTCCATTCGTCTTTATGAAGCTGATTCATAATCCATACATTCATCCGCTCAAGTTGCTACATGTTAAGAGGTCGCAGAGTCGTCTTCGGGTCAGTTTGAAGTCGGCCGGGGGTCTGGAGTGTCAGTGCCACATGAGGGTCATCATCAGATACCTCTCATTTATCATCATCATCATTGATCTTGATAATTTACAGAGGTATATCAAAAGAAGGGAAAGGGCAAAGAACAACAATACAAAAACTTATATATATCACAACATCGGTGTGTGCAAGACTCTGTTAAAAACATTTCTGACTCTGTGGTGGCGTCTGCAATCTTTTATGCAGTAGCCTGCTGGGGAGCTGGGAGCAGAGAGGGGACAGGGGAAAAAAAGGGCTAGCTCTGTTCTGGTCTGCCCTGTGGACACCATAGAGGAGGTGAGGGAGAGGAGGCTGTTAGCCAGGCTGGCATCAATCATGGGCAACACCTCTCACCCCCTACATGTGACTGTGAGTTCCCTGAGCAGCTCCTTCAGCGGCAGACTGCTGCACCCTCAGTGCAAGAAGGAGCACTACCGCAGGTCCTTCATTCCAGCAGCACTCAGACTCTTTAATGCCACATCATAATGTAGCACTGCTACTAGCTGTTTCTGCAATATGAGCCATCACTGGACAATATTCTACACTATGCATATTTATCTATTTATCACTCTTTGTTACCTCCAAATGTGCAATATGTCATTTCTATTCATCTGTATACCTCTGTTTATATACTGTCTGTTTATATAAGGGTGTTTACTGTGTAAATATGTTTTTTATTACTATTATTATTATTATAACTAATTCTACTTTTTTTCTATTTCTTATACTTTATGTACATTTTTTCTAGGGATGCACCGAATCCAGATTTTTGGGGTTTGGCCGAATACCGAATCCACTGGTTAAGATTTTGCCAAACCCGAAACCGAACCGAATCCTACTCCCATCCTTAGTCCATTAACACAGTAAACACATTAATGAAGTAAACAACGTCCACAGCCTCTAAAATAGTTAAATGTGTAACCGGGGGTTTCTTATATCGTCTAGATTCAGGTTTGGTATTAAAATAAAGATACAGGCTGTCGTGCCAAGGCACTTATCCAGGATTTGTATCCCCTGGCCACGGGAGTGCGCGTGCACTCAGAGCGGAGTTTAACTGCTGCACTTCAAATCCACCTCTTAAATGGAACAAATAGCGACGTGGAAGACTCAACAGGGTTTTCCATAGTAACAAGGGTCTCATTTATCTACTATAAATAAGTTTATTTGTCTGTTACATTAAGGCAATGTGTGACTTGTTTAATGCGTCGTTTAGCATTGTGGACAGTGTTTTCCAAAGTTTCATATTGACATGCACCTTAGCTACATAGGCCAACTGATAGGCCTATCTATGTGATGTCATGCAGGTTCATGAACAATATTTTTTCCTCGTCTTTGCTAATCCATCCCTCCCTGCCCTCTAGCAAAAGTTACAGAGGGGATACACATTATATCAGGCCGTTTTTCAGCTGATATAATGTGTATCCCCTCCCCAAACATGCAAAGGGCAGACCCTGTCATCATGTGAGTTATTTTCTGTCTGGTGAAAAACAGCCTGATATAATGTGCATCCCCTCTGTAACTTTTGCTAGAAAAGAGCAGACATCTCCATATTATCTCAGGTCGTTCACTGTGACCTGGTAAAGACAGAAAATAACTCACATGATGACAGGGTCTGCCCTTTGCATGTTTGGGGAGGGGATACACATTATATCAGGTGAAAAACAGCCTGATATAATGTGTATCCCCTCTGTAACTTTTGCTAGAAAAGAGCAGACATCTCCATATTATCTCAGGTCATTCACTGTGACCTGGTAAAGACAGAAAATAACTCACATGATGACAGGGTCTGCCCTTTGCATGTTTGGGGAGGGGATACACATTATATCAGGTGAAAAACAGCCTGATATAATGTGTATCCCCTGTGTAACGTTTGCTAGAAAACAGCAGACGTGTCCATATTATCTCAGGTTGTTTGTTGTGACCTGGTAAACACTGGGGGCGGGTTACATGAATTTCAAAACAATGCATCAAAATGATTTATTTATTTATTTTTTATTCAGGAATTCAACTGTCTTGTCATGTAAACCCGAAAATACAAATACAAAATCATTAAAATCATGAACTCAAGGTGTCATTATGAAACAAACAAAACAAACACAATGACTGTGCTTTAACTGCACGTGCACTTTCCCTGGCCTCATGGCTGCAACTTGCACTCTCTTCATCTACTTTATAACATAAAAAGGGGACAAAAAGGTTTTATTTTCTTTGTGCGTATACAACAAAAGTTTAAATGCACTAAAGCTACCTCCTAAGATTGGGTTGCCCTGGAGGCCCCGCGCCGCTGGCATATTTCACTGCTGCCTGCCAGCACTCTCGGCTTATGATGAGTTTGTGGAATTCTGCACAGCTCATTTGTAAATTCATTTTTACTTTAATTTCGCTGCGGATCAGGTTAAATGAGCATCTCTTTCTCACATCAGCACAGGCACCCTTCATGATGGAAAACAACCGCTCTGAGTAAACGTTGCTCGCGGGGATGCTCAGGACGAAGGACAGCAGTTTGGCATACTGAGGGAAAGCAGACCTGCTCTTCAAAGCTCACATATACAGGGTGACTGTGTGTGTCGCCAGATTTGGCAACTATGAACAGTTGTTAATGTTCTATCAGACTATAATATAGGCCTACTCGAGAGTCTGCTCTTGAGACTTTGCTCTAATTGGCGGGACAATTAGGCCCTAGGGCAGGATTCGGGATTCGGGTCAACTGCTTGGATTTCGGACTTCGAATTTTTCGGGACTCCGCTCTGAGTGCACGCGCGCTACCGCGGCCAGGGGATACAAATCCTGGCGGATATACCTTGGCACGACACCGGAACCAAGACGGCGCTGCACGTCTCACTCTCACTTTATTCCACCCCAACACAGTCAACTGTCAGAAAATACCGAAAATACAACACAACACTTTATTGACTTCCGTCTTCCCCGTCACAATAAAAGCTTCCTTTTAACCTTCAACTGAGAGGTTAGCCTACACAATAAAATACCTTACAAATGTAACAACTTAATGTCGAATTCACATGCTCTTTTCACATCGTAGGAAAGTGCATCGCTATCGCCAGACGAGCGACAATTTTGTTTGGCAAATTTTCGCTAACCAGTAGGCCTATGATGAAGGCATGTTGGGTGGGTGAAATTAGAAAGCTAACGTTTGCTAACGAGCAGCAGTCGCTCCGCTCCCACTGTAGGGAGACTCCGAGAGAACGGCTGACAGCCCGGGAGAGGCACTGTCTGGTTAACACAAGGTTTTAGCTGCGACTGTCCTTCCTTTGCCGTAGCCTACCTGAAGTTGCTGCATTTTGGCTGCTGTCTGTGGATTCCTTCATGCGCGGCTCGTATTCTGTCGGATGTTTCACGCTGTTTTGGCAGCGGCGATGTAGTGTGTTGTTTGGGGTCCTTGCCGACGCGGGACAGGTCGGCATTGCGGGTTGGGCGTGTGGCTCGGCTTGGGTCGCTTTCTTTTTGCTGGGCCTGGGGGTGCTGCCGGGCGGCCCTTTTTCTGCTCGCAGCGAGTTCCATTTTCACTTTCTCACAGCCTACTGCATTGAACGGTCCACTTAGGCTACATTACGTCGACCACCGTAACGCGTATCATAAGTCTAGTAATAGACTATAGTACGCTATAGTTTGATAATATGTTTTTGATAAACAGTTAGGCTACAAATAGCCTACGAGTTTCTTTCAAATCACATATAAGGTAAACACATTGAGCTACCCCATCTTCGGGTGCTGGACCTCAAAATTCACAAACACACTCAAGATTAACGCCACAAAAATCTGTTAATTTCACTGACCAAAAAGCACAGGATGTTTCTAGGTGTTATATATGGGGAATTACTGGAATTGTTGGGTCTTTGTAAATTATAGAGTGTGGTCTAGACCTACTCTATCTGTAAAGTGTCTTGAGATAACTCTTGTTATGAATTGATACTATAAATAAAATTGAATTGAACCTCACAATAAAGTGTGCATCTCATTAGTATTTGAACTCACAACCATTGGGTTTTTCCAACCAGTGTTCCATCACACTGAGCTATCTGATCTGCAGTTGACTTTTTACCGACTGCAACCATGATCTTCCCACCCAGGAGACCGGGGGTCGTGTCCCACATATCATGGTTAAATACTTTCCTAATCCCAACTGTCCGCTGCATTTTTATGGAAACTCAGACAGTTGGGTTTTGGAAAGTACTTTTCAGTGGCGTGGGACATGAACCCCAGTCTCCTGGGTGAAGGTAGTGATGGTCTGAAAGCTTCGTGAACCATTTTCTTTATTTTCTGACCCCACTAGATGGCGCTCTCTCTTCAAAGAAAAAGGTTAAAGGAATGGCAATTCAGTGCATTTTCAACCCTTTGTTGAAGAGAGAGCGCCATCTAGTGGGCTCAGAAAAAAAAGAGACAATGGTTCATGAAGCTTCATTTAGCCATCACTAGGTGAAGGACCTCGTGTTTCTGGGTGTTAAACCTCAAAATAAAGTACACCTCAGCAGTATTTAACTCCCAATCATCGTGCTCTTCCAACCAGTGTGCTATCACACTGAGCTAACTGATCTGATATATCATAAGTGGTTGGAAGTTGTGTTTATCGTTCACATTTCAGAGTAGAGAAGTTGAAAAACTGTCAAAATAAATTTGAGATTTGATCCTTCAACCTCACATTGTGGAGTCAGTAGCTTATCTCAGTGAGCTATTTCTGAAGTTTTCACAGCAGATGTCTATTATTTGTTGTTCACACTTTGTATTTGTCTATTCCTACATGTGTCCTTTCTAATATCTTCTCTGTGCCAACCAGTAAAATAACTGATGTGGGCCATTCTTCTGCAAAATCAGTACTTTTACTTTTGATACTTTAAGTACACTTTCCTGAAATGTGTAACTTATATTAAGCTATATATTCTTTTCAACAGCAGAGGAAACTAAGACAATAACAAAATATAATAAAATAAATTATATAAATAATAAAAAAGTAAACTAATCTAAAAGTAAGTCTGTTCTGGTCTGTCCTCTGGACACCATGGAGGAGGTTGTTGTATACAAGGAAGTGGATTGTGAGTTCAGCTTTTATGCTGAATAAATATGACGGAAACTCATGATTTTGTTTTCATCCACTTCTTTTGTTTTTTGTCACTAAAACAAAGAATTTCAGTTTCTGCATTTACTAGGTAGGATTTAGGCTGTTTACATTTATCATTACATTAAAAAAGAAATTATATTTAATGTGTGTTAGTATATTAGTGCATACAGTAAATAAAACCCCCTAACCCTTCTTTTGAGTATTCACACATTTCTATTATTATTTCTTTAAAGATGACGTTCCATTTCAAAAACTCAATAATTATTTGCATGAATCACTGGATTCAATCAGCAGCCCACAGATTATGCAGAAATGATTCAAACCATCTCAATTGAATGACAATCAGTGTTATGACAATTAAGGAAAAAAGAAAAACTAACAAACTGATCAAATGTTACTGGGCGAGCGACTGAATGGACATGTGAGCATCAGAGTTTGGGACAAACTAATTGTGTTGTACAGTATATTAGTTATGATGCTACAGTGAATTATTCACACTCTAGGAGTAGATGTTGACCCTGTGAAGTCAAAGAGTTGGAGTAAAACCTGGTTTGTATTGAGCAAGTTCCTCTCAGCTTTTGGCTGACTGGTTTTTGACTGCTCATACCTCAAGAATGGGCAAAAAGAGATACATATTACAAAAGTATATTGCTGGTAGAGGTGCAAAAAAAAAAAAAAATGCATCTTACAAGCAAATGTTATTACGGCAAAGCCCAACTTTAAACGCATCGGACATTTACAAAATGTAGGAGATCACTGCTGCATGCAGCACACTGGTGAACTTGGGTTGACTTACACCCTATAGGCCAGACTTTAGTTTTGCAAATCCATGATTATATGGTAAAGAAAATATCACTCCCTAATTGTTCATATTGTCACAAATCTTAAAATGGTGCATTTCAGACAAACAATTGGTAATGCATACATACTATATTTAAAACTCATTTATGGAATGGTGTTTGATGCTGAATGTGAAACACAAAATGTAGGACGACTTGCCTTCCATACATTCCTTACAGACACTGCTGTAGTTTCTATTTAACTTTAATTGAGAAGCTTGTGCACCTGTTAAGTATGACTTGTAAAACAAGGTTACTCACGATGCTCCACAATGACATCAGGGATATAATCTTGACTCTGTGAAGATTACAATTATTTAGGTTGATTATGCTGACAGGGATGGATACAATGCACAGTATCTTCATTAATACACATTTGCTTTTGACTGAATAACATACAAAGTCTTATACTGAGCTGTCTGATGTGTGAATGTTGTCAATGAAGGGCTGAAGAAAAATGTGCATTACTGTGACTTTATTCTTTTAATTATTTCATATAACAGAGCATCTTCAAGTGCTGTGTGGTTTAGCCAAAAGAGAAACCAATTAATTGGCAAAAAGTGGCTAACTGAAACCAAACATTAAGTGCGTTAACAGACTAAAACTGTCAACAAAGACAACTTTTTCTTAAACATACTGTAGTATTCATTCAATGTAAGATTTTAAAGCCCCAGTTTATGCATGTGCATTGTCACAGCAAGTGTGCAGCATGCAAGTGATTAAGTGCAACAACGCTGAAAAATTGAAATCAATTATTCTTTAAATCAGCTTAAGTTTCACTTTTTGTGGACAGTAACCACAACGTCCGCTGCTGAACCAGAAAAAGTAAATGGTCCGGTTGAGATTGATGTTAACAAAACAATGAATTGTTACAAAGACTCAATGCCTGTCCTCAGCTTGCAGGCAACAAGGCAGGCACAAAGAAAGCCGGTATCTTCTAACAAATTGGCGAGATGCCGCTTGGAGTCGGCTGGACCGGCCGGTACCAGAGTTTGGACTAGCCTGGATTGACCCAGTATAGCCTGGTCCACTTGCAGCAAATGGAGTCAACATGCCAGACCCATCAACACTCCTCACAGGAGATGAGGTGGCCCGGGTCTGTGCCGGGAGGCGTCTCCGCTTGGCCAACGTCTGCTCCTGCCTCGCATCATCCTGTGGTTGGGTGGAGTAGCCGATGCTCATCTGTGATTGGCCGGCTTCGGTTTCTGACTGTTGGACTGAGGTCACCAGCCAGTGTGGCCCGCTGTGCTCATTGGTCTGATGATGCGATGGGTGCAGAGGAGAGTAGCTGCTGTCAGAGGTGGAGCTACAAAAAAAAAAAAAAAAAGAAAGACAAAAAGTTGTATTTTACAAGTCCAAACAATACACAGGTGGTGGTCTAAATGACATTAAATATATCCTCTTGGTCAATTCTGAGGCTTTTATTTGTAGTGTCAGCGTCTTTCAGTTTGTGCTGGAAGGGGTTTACTTTTTGTATTTTCCTTTACAGATGCAGTTTTCCTGTATTTAGCATGTGTAGTCAACCTTTCCTGTTGCAATGTTTCGTCATTTTGCATCATACAACTAATGCAGTCAGGAGGTATAAAGGCAGCTAGTCGAGTCAGTTTTTTAAAGTGAGTCTTAAGTCGAATACTTGAATACTTAAGTTGAACACAAATATCAGCTTCGATAGAGGTCAAACAATCACCACTTTAATATGTCTAAGTGACTCTTCCAGTCTAGTTGATGACTACAGAAATAGGCCAACCTGGATTAATCACTGACGCTGATACTGATCAGTCACAATCATGCATGATAATGACCTATGTTTAAGCTGCCTGTAAGAAACTCAAGATTCCCTGATGTTTTTTGAAGGCTGCAAAGGACTTTCAATGTAAAATTCTGGAGGAAATGTTTAGTTTCATTCATGGTAGCTTAACATCGTTCAGGGAAAAGTGGCTCGCCCGACAGGATTCTTATGGTACTGATGGGGATGAAAATGGACATTATACTGAATTCATCAGGACAACAAGAAAACACGAAGGAAGTGTTGAGTTTCCATCAACTGGATAACAGAGTCTCCAATGCAGGCCTGGTTCTCTCTGCCGCCTTTTTGAGAATTAAAAGTTAAGCTTACCTGTTGAATGATGTCTGAAGCGAAGAGGAGGGGGAGGAGTAAGCTAGCCAGCTGTATTTATGTGGGCTCGCCATGGTCACATAGTCATCCTGAGGCAGCACAGACGGTCCGCGGCTTCCCTGTGGAGACATCATCATGTACCCCGGGCCCTGCTCCTCACCTGGCTCCCAGCCCTCCATCCCGCTGGCTGCAACACCGCACTGCTCCCCCGTCACCACGGCAGTTCTCCTGCAGTTGTCATCTCCCCCGTTGTTTATGGGGAGATGATGGTCCGTTTTCATTTCCATGTAGCTGCCAGTCTCCGACACGGAGCTCTGATGGAGTCTGAAAGGGCTGAGATGCGAGGTGGGGCTCAGATCGGATTCAGGCTCCGTTTTGTGTGGTTTGCTGGGCTCGAGGTCACATTTAGTTGGACTTGTCTGGATTTCAGGGTTTCTGGGAGGCAGGGCCAGGCGTGAACCAAGCGGCCTCACATTCACCCGTTTGTCTCTGTATTTGGGTCGGCAGCGTTTTGAGGCCAGAAGGTTCTGAAGCTGATTGTGATTGGAGGTCGGTGACCGGCTGAAGTCAGGAAGAGCTCGTAGTGCCCTAACCGTCTCGCGAACCACCTCATGAATGTGCTGGGCTACTGCTGGGTTTCCTGTACAGAGCAGACATGAAGAGGTGGAACAGTCCTACAGTCAGTCTTGTATAAAAGTACTTGAAAGCAATACTTGTGTAAAAGTATCTTACCAGAAAAATGACTTTGGTAGAAGTTAAAGTCACCTTTTAGAATATTACTTGGGTAAAAGTCTTAAAGTATGTGATATTTACTGTACTTGATACTAAATGTACTTAACTATTAGAAGTAAAAGTAAAGAAAAACTTTGATAATGAACATTGTGGCTTCCTTATAGCAAAGCATAATATTCAGCGTTTCCACACCTAAAACATCTAATTCAAACTCTGACATCAACAAAGAGAAAAACTGAATTTTAAGTTTTTGTTCACTCCAACGTACAAAAACATTTCTTGTAAGTAACGAAGACGCTGAAGTAAAAGTATATATTTTATTTAGGAAAAGTAGTGGAGTAAAAGTGAAAGTTCTCAATAGTATAAATAACCACGTAAGTACAGATACATGACAAAGTATTTGTACTTTGTTACATTACAACTAGGGGTGCACGATTCAGAAAATGTCACGATTCAATATCGATTTGATTAAAAAAAAAAAAAACCCGATTCACATTATGTAAATGTAGTTACTTTTCGCAGATGATTGCAGTAGACATAATTTTATTTTTTTATAAAAATAAAAAAAGGAATCGATTTTTGGAATTCTTTGAATCGATTTTGAATCGCGATTTGAATGTGAATGGATTAATAACACTGCCTACAGTATGGTATCGCAGAAACTAGGAAAATTAGAACGTCTCTCATTGTGAATTACCTTGGTCCCTAGCCTCCATCCAGATCTCTCCAGGACCATTTAGTGCCGACCTGCCGAGCTCCAAGAAGAATGAACCATCCAAGTGGCCAAAGCGCCGGACACTCAGCAAAGGTATTGTTGCCGACGGCAAGTCACTGCATGCCGCCACTCTGACCAAGATGAGAGACGTAGCGGTGAGGCAGAGCCGGCTCTCCCCCAACAGGGACTTGGAATAACCCAGACCTCTGGGCTTCACCGTGACGGGCCAAACCTTAGACCAAGGTGAAAGGAGCAGGGGCATAGATCGGCCAGAGATATTTATATCCAATCAAGAGCTGGTAGTACTTCAAAAAGGTCCTTTATTGAACATTTTATGTCCAAAATGATGTCACAGAGGTGATATTAGCTTTGTAAACACCGCCTGGGAGTTTAAGCTGAAGTATAATATCTGTAAACTGTACACTTGGATGAGTGAATGAGGTGGTGACAGAGTGAATTCTGCACAGTATGGTTTTTATGGGATTTTAACTGCTCACCAAGTCTTACCTTGGATCTCCATTTAGTAGTTATTAAAATGAATGTCATTTTAAGAAACCATTATATGACACAATTATGCCTTGTTGAATATAATGGTAATATCTCCAAGATAACTTTCCTGAACACATTACTCTTATTTGGTTTCATCTTATTTCTGACTTAGTCGTCAAGGCTAAGTCATACATTCTACTACTACTACATTCTATAAAATGTCAACTTTTGCAGGACAGTAAACATAAAATCAACTTTATTTAAAAAAAAAAAAAAGTTAGTTATAAATCTACTGCATGTGACAGCAAAGAAAAACAATAAGAATCTGGTCTGACCTCTTTAAAGGAAGCAGCAGCGGGCAGAGTGCAATACCCATCATCCTCTTCATCAAACCCTTCTCCACGCTCTTCATCCTTCTGCTCTTCTTCCATCAGTTTCTTGATGGCCAGATACCACTCCGCTTGTTCCCACTGGTCCTCCACCACCAGCACCATGGTTTGATCCTTGGCATACAGCGCCACTGTGTGGCCTTTCCTGGAACTGCTACTCCGGCTCACACCAAGACAGCACCTCAGATAAATCACCCTGGGAAATAGGAATGAATGGATGACAACAACAATTTTTGAAACTGGTCCAGTATAAAAGCCGCAATGTTACCTTATTAGGCAAATGCACACCTAAAAATTTACGTCCACTAAAAGGGCTTGTTTTGCCACTGACACGCTCAGATTATTGTTCTAAGTGTCTGACAACATTATGGAAAGGATCCCTACAGAGGTCGACCTTTTTGTTAAAGTGTATGATCCTTTCTTAATATAAACAGCCCCCAGAAATCGCTATCGCCAAACCCACCAGACTCCATTTAAATAAAACCGTAATTGTATCCTCGTTAAAACACACTTCATTTAAAGTCGACAAACAAAATAAAACTATCAAAAGCCATCTTGGTTGGTTAGTCTTTCCACTGTTCCAACCAACCACCCACCAATCATCTCCTTTGATTTGAGTTGAAATAAGCCCTTAATTCACCCATTTACATGTGAAAATGGGCTGGCTCTATACACACTAAACGTACTGTTTATTTAAATGGAGTCTGGTGAGTTTGGCAATGGTGATTTCTGGGCTGTTTCTGTTGTTAAATACAGTTTCGGTATTACTCAAAATCAATATTTTACTTCAGGCATGAAAGTAGTGTATTCCAATCATTTAGGGAAAGATTAGGCACAACAGTGGATGTATTCAGGATCTCAAACAAATTACTTGTAGGCCTATAAGGTGAATAAAAGAGGACAAAAAAAAAGACAACATCATTTATTAACGTTTGGCTGATGGCATGCTAATGTGAAGCCCCTTTAAAACCTTTAATTGGTTGAAGTTACTTTAACCAACCCTTGCTTGCTTGAGCCATACAGCGCAGCTTTACCAGCAGACTTCTCCACTGCTGTGAACTTCTCCTGGCTTTTGTACCACTCGAGTCGGCTCGGCCCGGTGTGACTTCCTGCTCTCAGAACAAAATATCTCGTGTGGTTCCGCTCCAGTTTTCCCAGGGAACTTTGTTTCACCACGTCGCTCTGTGGCAGGGAGGAGGTCATGAGGGCGCCAGCCAGAGTGTTGGAGGTCTGGCTGGCACAGAAGAGTTCCTCATAGAAACGAGACACAGGACTCGACTGCATCTCGACGTAATGGTGCCGAGAAGCCTGGTCCTGCTCCTTTGGACGACCGTTCGTCCAGGAAGGCTGCAGAGGCCAGTCGGGAGGCAACCATGTTTGGGTGGAGCTGCAGCTGGAAGACGACAGAGGGGAGGTGGAAGCAGGGAGAGATCTCTCTTGGCTGGCACACCTGCTGTGCCCTTCTGCATTTTCATTCATTTCAAGCTGAAAAACCTGAAACATGAACACAGAGGAAGATGAATGAGAAACTGGATGTGTCTGCATTGCTTTCACTTCTTATCAATGTTTGCTGTAGTGAAAAACAAATGGGTTGCTTTTCAAAACTTGTTAAATTAGTACTGGATTGTTTGAAATGATTGGCTAGTTGTCTCGATAGATGTAGAGAAGCAATATTGCAAGACCAATAGATAAAGTATTTCCAATTTCAGTAGCATTTGGAACAATTTAGATTTTAATTTTACCACTTTTAAAATTCTCTCCTTTAGCTTAAATATTCACAAAAATTAAACTAATTTATTTCTTAGCACAATAATGTAATCTCAATGTCGCAAAATTAAACAAGTATTTAATAGCTGACCTAGTACATAAATAGTTCAAAACATAACAGGAATAAATTGTATATTGATGAATAACAGTCAGTATTAATTTCTACTGCTAAAAATAGTAGAATAGTCGATTTAACCTGAAACTAGTTTGGAATACTGTGGTTGTAATCAAAAAAAGTCTTTGCTGGGCTTTTTTTTTTAACAACATGAATATCTTCACTGTCGGATAAAATAAACACATTCATTTTCCATAATTTCCTAACGTTTTGTAAATCCTTAATAAAGAATAATTCAATTCATGAAGGGTAAACATGGAGACCGGGATGGTAGACGCTAGCAAAACATGGCACAGGAAACGACCACAAGTTAATTGAAATTAAGCTAATTAGTTAAGCTAAGGTTGCGTTTACCCACACCGTTAGGACAAAAATGTTTGATAAAACTCACCGGAAATTGAGAGGTATCAACATTACAACTGCAAACATGCACAGTATCGCCTGCTTTTAATTCCAGGCTTCCTGCAGAAGTCAAACAATTTCCAAACTTATTTTCTGTAAAAAAGTCCTGTCTTTAGCATTAGTCTGAGACCCGTTTCCGCTCAGGTGCATCCGGTGCCAATCAGGGTGGCCTTCAGGAACTCGTCGTAAAATCCAAGTCTAAAGTAAAGAAAAGTTGGATAAATTGCCCAAAATAAGTTTTTTTTTAATTATTATTATTATTATTATTATTATTGTTTTTATTTAAACAACATTCAAAGACAGGCGGTCAGAAGCGAAAACAATAAAACACAAATATATATAATGCCAGGGGGATTGCACTTAAATAACAAATACATCAGTTTACAAAGATCTTATACATAGGTTGATGGTTTTAATAGCTTTTTTGTTTTTAGAATATTAAATTACAAATATGAAATGTGATGTTTGAGTTCATTTTCGAATATTAAAAAAAAAGATGGTTTGTGGTTGGCAAATTTAGACTTATGAATATGAAATTTAGCGAGTAATAGTATCAAATTAATGATGTAGTATTTATTTGTCTTGATGGATGCCCATAATAAGTTATTGCGAAGGAAATAATAAATATCTGGCTGTGACGTAAACGAACTTGATGTATAAAAGTTGATAAATAAAACTTTATAAATGACAAATATATGAACACTGACTTTGCAATTATTTTAAAAATGGAAAAATGGTCGTTGCCTCAGTCTTCATCTGTTTTGTCTTTTTTTCAATGAAGAGTGCCTAGAATAAAATAATGTTCACATATTTGGCAACAACAAAAAATGACGAAAAGATAAAATATGTAAACAATCTATTGAACACTGGGTGTTGTCTCTTTGAAAAAAAGCTAAATTACTAACATATTTTGCAAGAAGAAAGAAATGGCTTAATTTGACCTCATCATACAAATTCTTAACAGTGCGTTGCTGTTAACAACACAAAGACTTAAAAGAACTAACAGCAAGGCTACAATAACTTGGCCTGTACATGTATACAATTAAACCAAATAAGTGTACATTAAAGGGTTGCAACAAAACGGAATGAAACAACATCAACTGGTGTGTATGAGCTAATGAACGTAAAGGAGAAAAGTTATTCTTAAAGTTAATTTGTAATCCAAGTAAAGGAGGGTTCTGAAGGTTATCTACTCAGTCTCCATTAACATGATACAATGACTTTTTGATTTTAACAGACAGAGGGTGTGGTCTCTCACACATACATTGGTTGTTCTTGTTGAAATATGTGGCGGAAACAGTTTGGTTTCCGCATATTTCAACATATAGTAACTTCTCATTGTGAACACAGTAGCTGTCAGAGCAGGGTGAGTATCAAGCAGACCTCTGGGTACTCCTCACTCTCTCACTCTCTCTCTGTCTGTCCCAGGATGTCTCTCCTCTGGGGTGTCCTCTCTCAGGTGCTCAGCTGGACTGGTCTCTGTCAGCTCATGTTTCTGGCCTGTACAGGACTAGGAGCTGTGGTCGCAGTTGTGACGGTGAGGCTGTTGGTGCGACACGCCTGGTTCACGTACAGGCTGTCCTGCTTCAGCAAGCCACATGCAAACTCTTGGCTTTTAGGCCACCTGGGTCAGGTAGGATACACACACACACACACACACACACACACACACACACACACACACACACCAAAGCTAAATACACACACTAACATGCATTTATAGCTTTCTTTTTTTTTTTGACAGTTCTGAGGTAAAGATATTAACCTAATTTCTTTACTTTTAAACGTGTCGTTGTTGTAATGCTTGGTAAATGTGGAAACAAGTCATCTGGAAATCTAACGGTAGATTTCTCAGCGAGAGACAGGATGTTTCACAGTGTTGCAAAACATTCTTATTAAGAAGAAGGATGACACTAAACTCACTTTTTCTTAACGCACCTTTGAATCAATTCAACTCATGGTATACTGTATATTGTAGTGTTTTGTTGAAACTAATATTTATTTGTGCCTCAGATGCAGAGCACAGAAGAAGGTCTCCTGCAGGTGGATGACTTGGTGCAGAGGTACACGCACTCTTGCAGCTGGTTCCTCGGCCCTTTCTATCACCTGGTCAGACTCTTCCACCCTGACTACATCAAACCTCTGCTAATGGCACCTGGTAGTGTATAATTACTGTAAAACAACACTTTTTTTTCTTCTTTCATGTCATTGGAAGTGTGACTGGAGATTCATTTCATGTTTGATGTTCTTTTCTCCTTCCATTACCTCCTCCCTCCTTCCCTCCATCCAGCTAGTATCACAGTGAAAGATGAGCTTATCTATGGCCATCTGCGTCCATGGCTTGGTGAGTCAAAGAGCTCAAGTCTTGTTTAACCCTTGGGTTGTCTTCCTGTCGACCATAAACTTGACAAAATTGAAAATGAAATTTTTTTTTAGCGCCTTTCGGATGTTTTTGGCACTTTCTTTAATACGTTTTTGTCCCTCTTTTTGATTTTTTTTTGTATTCATGGTCAATAAACCTAAAACTAATATTATTTAAATGACTTTTTTACCAAAAAACATTGAAGAAAAAAAGCAGATATCAATTATTTTGACTAATAGTTAAGATCAGAGAATGTTGAGTGAATCACAGACTGGTTAATGTCAAAGTTTAGTCAGGATGCTGTTTTTTAAATTGAATAAAACAACCAAAATTCAATGGAAGTAATGCTTAATTTGACCTGCGATGATCGTTGTATGGAACTCATACAACATACATCCATGCATCCAAGTTATTTTGGGTCAATTTAGTTGTAAGAAACCCATATTTCTGATATAAAAAAACTTTGAGAACGGATCAAATTAGACCCGAGGACAACACAAGGGTTAAGAGTTTTGAATCAGCATTGGTTCTATGTTCCATAACACTTAGGACGTCTATGGGAATCAAGCTGAAAACACTGCCTTTGTTTAGTTCATATTCAATATAGAGTAGATGTTTTCAGGTTTCCCATCATCAAATAAAACCCCTAAGGATAATATTGAGGTCTAGTTTTTTTTTAAGACTAATAAATGAATAATAATAAAGTCAGATGACAGTGATTCCAATGACTGTGTATAACTACTGTCTATCCAAGTATTGATTACAAACCTCCTCTCTCCCTATTACGTCCCAGGACAGAGCCTGTTGCTATGCAACGGGGAGGAGTGGTCCCGCAGGAGACGTCTGCTGACTCCAGCTTTTCATTTTGATATTCTGAAGAACTACGTCACCAAGTTTAACACCTCAACTAACATCATGCACGTAAGACACAGGGAGCAGTGTACAGATGCAAGCAAACACACGTATCTGCTGTCATTTATTAAAAAAAAATTTAAAAAAAATTAAAAAAGAATCGTGTTGGTATGTTGATCTTATGTTGCATTTACTTTCTGTTCAGAAACCAGTGTAGACAGCCTTTAGTATCTGCAAGAGTATAACTGCATGCAAATGGCTGTAGAGGACAGCAACTGCCAAGACAAAAAAAATAAAAAATACATGACTTGATAATTAAATTAATATGCCATTTAATCTACCAAAAATAATATTAAAAATAAATGTAGGCATTGATTAATTGGTCAAATAAACGTAGATATTAATGAATTGGTCAAATGTGACATAAATCGATATTTCTGTATTAATTTGTATTATTTCACCTATTTATTTAACTTCCTATTTAGTTTTTCTTCATTTTATTTCTTTTAAATGTATTTGTTGCATTTTTTTTTATTATTCATTTTTAAATGTATTTACAGTATATATGTATGTATGTATTTATTAATTCATTTCTGTATTATTTTCACATTGGACCCCCCCTATTTATTTCCCCAAACTTCTCGATTATTGTCTTTATACATTTCTTTATGTCTTTATTATGCAAACGAGGGGGCTGTATGTGTCTTTCAGGACAAGTGGCGCCACCTGGTGGCTAAAGGCATGACTAATGTAGAGATGTTTGACCACGTCACTCTGATGACACTGGACAGTTTACTGAAATGTGCCTTTAGCTACAACAGCAACTGTCAGTGGTGAGTACACACATTTTTACCAGATTTTTATGAATATATTCTTCTTCCACTGTACTTCTATTTTTTTTGTAATCTTTATTTTCTCTCTCCAGGTCTGCCAGTGAGTACGTGTCAGCCCTTGTGGAGCTGAGCGACCTGATTATAGACCGTCGGCAAAATATTTTGCACCACTGGGACTGGTTTTACTGGAAAACACAGCAGGGAAAACAATTCAGAAAGGCCTTAAGCATTGTGCACAGGTACAGGTCTGACCATAATGTAACAGTGTAGCACAGATAATAATATAGAAAACCTTCTGATGATAGGTTTTTACTGGGAAATGATGAGAATCAAGCTGTTGCTGCAATAACTCTTATGCCAGTCTATTTGTATTATATTCTATTAAATTCCCTTCACTTTTGCATATTTACTTATCACATTGTATTGTAACATTTTCTTATTTAGTGCTTTATACTGTATAGTATGATGTACTGTAGAAAGGTACATTGTATCTCATCACAATGTATCAATTAGTATTGTATCTTATACTATAATCAAGAACCTCTTGCTGTCTGTTCTATTCTATAATCCATATGTGGGTCAAACTCTGCAGGTTTACCAGGGAGGTGGTTCAGAAGCGCCGATGCCTGATCAGCCAACATAAGAAGACAGAAACAGATTTTCCCACAGCACCACAGAGAAAGAAAGATTTTGTGGACATCCTACTGCTGTCAAAGGTAAGAGAGAAGAAAGAGAAAGAAATACAAATGAGAAGTCGAGAGAGACAAAAAAAAAAAGTGAGGTGGAGGGACAGTTAAATAGCTTTAAAAGATCCGGGACTGCATTTGAATTCTGGGTGATTGCAGGATGAGGATGGACAAGGCCTAACAGACGAGGAGATACAGGCTGAGGCCAACACCTTCATGTTTGCAGGTGAGACAGTTTAAAGCAACTTTCTTGCTGACAGTTAGGGGATAACGCTAAATGCTACCGTTAAATATAAAAAAAATAAAATATATCATTCAAGTCATTACATCACGATTTGACATCCAGTAAGATTGCTTTGAGACCTTTCAATTGAAACTGTCCTACTTTTTCCACAGGTCACGACACAACAGCCAGTGCTATTTGCTGGACGCTGTACAATTTAGCACGCCACGAGCACTATCAGGAGCAATGCAGGCAGGAAGTGATGGATCTGATGCAAGGACGAGACAGACATGAAATAGAGTGGTCAGAAAGCACACACACACACACACACACACACACACACAACCTGAATTAATGGCTGTTTTGGTTGTAATTTTCTTTTACACACAATCTAAAACCGGTGTAGTATTTAGTGCAGTGAAAAGTCTGTCACAATAAGGCCGAAATGAGTCCAATTTAAATGTGAATTTCTTTATCTAAAGGGAGGATCTGTCCAACCTTCCCTTCACCACCATGTGCATCAGAGAGTCTCTCAGGCTGCACTCTCCTGTGCAGGCTGTAACAAGGAAGTACACCCAGGACATTGCACTGCCAGGGGATCGGACAGTACCAAAGGGTGAGAGGGGAGAGGCTTTTTCGAAAATAGATTTTAAAGGTCAAAAGCCGTTTCTTGTTTTTCAGGGGATTTCATCTGTGAAAGACATTTCTCAGGGGTTCCCATTTGCCAACCTCAATAAGGAAGTGAATGTTGGTTAGTGAAGCAGTGAAGGCAAGCTAATGTCAAAATAGTTGTTTCTTTTTGTTATTCTTCCCAAGGTGCCATCTCTTTGGTCAGTATTTATGGGACACACCACAACCCTGCTGTTTGGACAAACCCACATGTAAGAAATAAAAAGAATCTTGTGTCTTTCTTTCACTTTGGCTCAACTTTGTCATGTTGGACCTGTGATTTGCTCTGTTTTAGGAGTTTCATCCTCTGCGTTTTGACTCTACAAACACAGCGCGACAGGCTTCTCATGCCTTCATCCCCTTCTCCTCAGGCCCCAGGTACTGGTGTCCTTATTACAGCTTCAAATATGATAAGTGAAGAGCTGACACAATTAGGAAGATGCTGGTAAAGACAAGAACCTGTATGTGTTCACAGGAACTGTATTGGTCAGAAATTCGCCCTGGCACAGCTCCGAGTTGTCGTGGCGTTGACACTGCTCAGGTTTCGTCTGACCCCGGGGGTGAACCCTCAACTCGGGTCCCGCTCCGGGGGAGTTCGCCGTCTCCCCCAACTCGTCCTGCGTGCGGAGGGAGGTTTGTGGCTGCAGCTGGAGCCTCTGATCCCGCACAACCTGGAGGACTGTCGGGATGAATGATCCAACAAGACGACGCCTAATGACAACAACAACAACAACAACAACAACAACAACAACAACAACAACAACGACAACAACAACGTTGTTGGCATCACACCTGGAAGTTTAGCAGGGGTGGTGATGGATATGACACATACCATTGGTGTGGGAGAGCAGAGTTCGAATCCCACTGCGATACATCAACCAATGTGTCCCTGAGCAAGACCCTTAACCCCTAGTTGCTCCAGAGGCGACCTTTGACATATATAGTATATAGCAATTGTAAGTCGCTTTGGATAAAAGCGTCAGCTAAATGACATGTAATGTAATGTAACGTAATGTAGTACTGTCCTTGTCACTTCTGGTTCACTGTATTGTTTCTAAAAGCATTGGTGACCTTTGTATTCTACAAAGCCTTTTTAGGCTTCATGATTTTGCTCTCACTTTCAAAATGAATGTAATACCATTTGTGATATAATTTGACTGTACTTAAATTTACTGTTGCATCATGTATTATTGTTCTAATGACATTGTTGTTACATTTGTTTTTACTCTATTAAGTTTTAAATAAATCCTGAGTTCAATTATTATTATTTTTTTTTAATCCTCATCCTTTAACTCTTTACAGCCAGAGAAAGTGCATTTTTAAGCTAAAAACACAGGTTCAGGACAAACAAAAAACGCGTGTTTTCGTAGGACCTCCCTGAGCTAGATTAGGACCTGAATTAATAAAGGTCAAGCTATAGGGACAATATGTTAAGGCCAGTGCATTATTCTTCATGTAAAATAAAGAAAAGAAAGGAAACATGTTAACTGAGGCAGAGACTTTGTCTTTGGTAACAAATCACTGTATGTGATTTGAATCTTATTGCTGTGGGGACATACGATGCATTCATTGTCATTTCTGGCTGCAGTAACAACCTCTGGACACTAGGAGGCCCAACTAGTTTTTGTACTGTGTATGTGTGAATATACGTATATATATTATATATATATTTATTTAGTTTTTATTTGTCTATAAGAAACGAACTACATTAGTCATTGCGTTGGTCAGGGACACATCTATGGTGAGTATGGATTGATGAATATGTTGTGAATAGAATGCGCATGTCCCGGTGGAGGCGGGGACACTGGAAGTCTGTGAGCCTGACCTGTTAAGGTAGTTTCTGTTTAACTTTCAGCTGTATCTAACCGTTTCTCACCACTTAACGCCGGCAGACAACTATTTTTTTTAAGCTACCATACTCTATAATGTGTTTATCTTTTGTATAACGCTATTCGACATGTTTCTCTCAGTTCGGAACAGAAGCAGCGAGATGTCGCCGTCTTTGACATCCATGATATTGGCCGCTTGGTTGTGTGTTTTATTGGCTGTCGTGTCCGCAGACTCAGGTAAGGTTTATTACTTCAAGCTTAACTTTTTAACTTTTAACAAAGTATCTTGTTGTGGGTTATAATGGTACATGTGTGCAAAGTGTGTCGCAGTATGGTAGTGTCCCAAATCCATGGCCCCACCCAGTGGTAAACAACAGCATACAGCTATAACTAACTTAAGTTAAACCAGATTTACTGTATGCCAACTAATATCAACTGTCAACAATACAAAGTGCATGAGGGCGAGGACTTGAAATAGAACGAAATTGAACAGAATAGATAATATGTAGATTAAAAAATGTAGCAATTTAACATAATTGAAATGTGAAAAATAGAAACAGTAGTGCACCATAAAACAGTATGTCTAATAGTGTACTAGAATAGCGTACTGTACAGTAGAACAGAGTATATAATTGCTGGGTGGAATATGTACAATAGAAAAATAGTTGTGCATATAATAGTTAGGAATTGAGCAGAATACAATAGAGTATATTGAGTAAAATGAAAAGGAATTGAAATGTATAGTATGGGGGAAATATCAGTATACATAAAAACAGTTATGAAAAGAAAAGAAGAGAGCAGAAGAATAAAGTAGAAATAGAACAGTTAGGAATCAAATAGAATACAGAAGAGGAGCGCAGCGTTACAACAGTTAGGAATAGAATAGAGCAGAAGAGGTTAAAGGTAGAACAGTTAGGAATAAAATAGAATAGAGCAGAAGAAAGGCAAGGTAGAAAAGTTAGGAATAGAAGAGAATACTGTTCAATAGAATACAATTTAGCCGAAGAGATTAGAGAAGAAGCTGTTGGGACTAGAAGAGAGTAGAGCTGGGGCAGTTAGGACTAGAATAGAGCAAAAGAGATTAGAGATAGAACGGTTAGGAATAGACTAGAGCAGAAGAGATTAGAGAAGGAACGGGTAGCAATAGAGTAGAGCATCACTAAAACTATTTTAACAAAACTGAGTGTATTTTACATGGACATAGGATTATTACAGTTACATTTCATGTTTTGAAAATAAATGCTGCCTGTGTCTAAAAATACTAGAATGGACCTTTAAGAAACACACTATGTGTACATTTTTAAATTTTAAACCCCCCAAGTTCCCTCATAAAGTTACCATGGAAATTACCTGAGGGTACTTACCCCCACCTAACAGATTAGTCTGTCAAATGTCATAAAATAGTGAAAATTGCTCAGCACAATGTCCCAGGGCCTAGGTGACATCCCTTAAATAGCTTGTGTTGTCGGACCAACAGTCCAAAATAACCAATTGGTGCTTAAAGGTGCAGTAGGTGAGCCTTATAAAACTAACTTTCTGTCATATTTGCTGAAACTGACCCTATGTTCCAGTAGAACTACATGAAGCAGGTTTTTTTATTTAAAAAAAGATCTGGCTCCTCTGGCACCACCTACAGCCTGTAGTGCGATTTGCAAAAATCCACAGCTCCCTGTTCAGATGCACCAATCAGGGCCAGGGGGGGTGTCTAACTGCATGTCAATCACTGCTCACGCACACACATTCATTCTCCTTTGTGGGGGGGGAGGGGCTTAGGAGACCGTTTTGGGCTTTAGCAGAAAGGGGGGAGGGACTGAGAAGTTGTCGATGTTCAAATTTTTGGGCTAAGTTCTGGATCCACACAATCCTACCTACAGCACCTTTAATCTTCATCACCTATTACCAAAGTCCAGTGACTAAAAAGCCCACTTAAAGGATGTTTACGAAAAATTGGCACACTGAGCTTTTTTTTTTTGTCCCTGCAGAGATTCCACTCTACAAAAAGGTGGGCGATGACGTTGTCCTGAAACCGGGTACTACCTCTGGTATCATCACCAACATCATGTGGAAACATGGTGTTAACATCGCCATCCAGTGGGATGGAACGGATTTTGATTATTATCGTCAGTTCAAAGGTACACTGAGCCGAGTTCAGCTCACTTTCTTTGCTTGTCTGTGGGATCAAATATGTGCTTCACTCAAAGGTGTTTTGATCGATTCATGCTAAATGGTACAGCGGTGTGAGTTCCAGACTGTTGAGAAGCTAATACCATCCATTGTTGGCGTTTGTTTAAAGTACGCAGTAGACTGAACATTACAAATGGAGAGATGACAATCACGGGACTGACTCGAAACGACAGTGGATTGTACACGCCGGAAATCAACGACGTGATCATGAATGCAACTCGTCTCATCGTCATCGGTAAGTGCATGAATTACACACAGTTTAGTCAGGCCGGTCGGTGTGGAGCTTGTGTGTTTCCCTGAGTTCAATTCCTGATGTGATTAAATCTGGGAAATCGGAATAAGAAACTGAAAAAGCGACTCTGACGGCCTATTTCTAATTGGGTTTTTTTCTGCAATAACATAACAGCTCCAGTTCCTAAACCCACCGTTGGTAAATCCTGTGGTTCTGAGAAGACCAGCTGTATTTTGATCTGTGAGGGAGACACTACAGGCGCTGAGCCAGTCACCTACAGGTGGAAGTCGGATAGCGATGTGACAGGTTCATCTAAGGAGCAACTCATTAATAAGGTTTGTATACTGCATAGTGCGATGATGCATGCCAGTGTGTGTGTGTGTGTGTGTGTGTGTGTGTGTGTGTGTGTGTGTGTGTGTGTGTGTGTATTTGTCTCTGTTGGTGGGATGCAACGTGCAATTCCTAAGTCCACAGTTTTATTTTCTACACACGATAGGCGGCAAAACCGCTTTGCGCTGGCGTCGCGCACCCCTCGGATTTGCCAGCTTTTGCGCTGCGCTTGAAGTTGAAATTATTTCAACTTTGACCTAGTTGCCGCTGACCTTTCGAAAAGCGTAACCAACGAGATAACAGCTGTACGTGACGTAGCCAGAAGCGACACATAACATACGGTGTCGGAAAGCGGCGAAACAATGGAAGAAAAGGATCATCCTCTGTGTCTCGGAGTTCCCTGAACTGTACGACACCTTTTTAAAGACGCATCACGATCTCGGCAGGAAAACTTACGCGTGGCGTGATGTCAGCAGTCCATTGGGATTACCTTGGTCTCGATGACGTATACCTGCGCTGCGCTTTGCTCTCTGCGCCCTACCTAGCATCGCGCAGAGAGCAAATCGCTCATCATGTGTAGGCGGCTTGACAGTGTACATTTCTTCTCAATGAAGTACAAATAACTTGAGTTGACCCGGTAATGCACTGAATTAGTCAGTAAAGTTCATCAACATAAATCCTCACTTTTAAAATATTGCAGCCGGCTGTTATAGCCTTCAAACGTGAATTATTCATAAGTTACAGTTACCTGGTATCGTCATAGAAAGAATGGTAACACTTTACTTGAAGGTATCTACATAAGAGTGACATGACACTGTCATGACACATGAACCCTAACCCTAACCATAACCATAACTTGTCATGACAAAAACCGAATGACACTTAATGACAGAAGCGTTATGTCATAAACCTTTATGACTTGTTTGTTATGTTTATGTCACGTTCATGACAGTTTCATGTCACTCTTACGTAGATACCTTCAAGTAAAGTGTAAGCGAAAGGATTTAGTACAGTTGAAGTGTACGTACAATTCAGTTATTCTCACATTTGTGTGCAAGTAATCGCATGTTGTCAAATTCAGTCTCTCGGTTATGATTTGTCAACACATTTACACACAGGGGGTGACACTGAGTTGTACATACAGTAGGTACACCAGGTGTGTGTGTATAAATGTGTGGTATTACTAACTATTTCACGCTACTTCTAGGACAACAGTTCTAGTATAAAGGAGTTCCGCTGTGAGCTGGAGAATCCCGTCAGCCAGATGAGCAGCGACCCTATCTCCAACCCTTTCATCACAAAACATGTGGATTGTGAGGAACTGTCTCATCCAATTTCAACCCAAAATGTCCTCTGTGTAATATATACGCTGAAAAAGCCCACTTATTGCTGCTTTTGTCACTCGACAGCATCCAAAGAAGAACCGAACGTTTCCAAAGGGCTCGTAGTCTTTGTGGCTCTGCTGTTTATTGTGCTGCTGCTGGTTGGCATTCACAGATGTAAAGCAGGTGAAAACTCGCGACACTGTAAATGTTTATCGATATTAGTAACATTGATAAAAGCATCAGATGAAGCACATTTCGTGTATGATTTGTCTGCATTTGTGTATTTTATATTAGTCTGAATAATAATGAGAGAAGTATGAACTCTAAACCATTGTGTGATTGCCTCTAGGAATGTGGTTCTTCCAAAAAGGTAAGACATCTTTTAAATCAATGAAAAGGTAAAACAAACAAAAAAAATACAATTGTACAGAGTTTTGAGAAAGAGCAGTGCAAGTGTGGGAATTCTTGTGTAGTGTATGCCCATTCTCTAGGGATTGTCTAAAAAAGGCATTCTGGGAAACGTAGGATCTCGCAGTATGAAGTACAGTAGAATTTAGTCTATATCCTTGGTGTTGCACTTCCGGGATTGCTCCGGTGCTGCAGGAAATTCTCTTTCTTTGTGTTGGAATCTGTCCAATCTGAGTTTTCTCTCGCACGACTGTTTTGCAGCGGCTCTGTGCGGAGCTTAGCGCCACCCATGACGATTCTGATTGGTTTAAAGAAATGCCATTAAGCCGGAGCACGCTTTCCTCCCATCCCAGAATGCTGTGTGGAGTAGCCAGACCCTCCTTCAGCGCGCTGTGGAGGAGGGTCTGGCGAAGCGAGACTAAGTCGATTTTGACATGGCCGTTTTTGAGAGAACTTACTGATTTTTGATTTTTATCAAAAAAATGTGAATTGCAACATTTCATCAGAAGCAGACAGCGCAAACATTGGCCTGATTGGATGAATGTTTACTGTGAAAGTAAGGCGAAATAAGGAGATTACTGGGCTTTGGTGAAGTTCTTTCCTGTTCATTTTAAGTAAAAAGGGATAAATGCTGACTTTCTTGACATATTATCTGCTGTAACTCCCTGCAGAATCCATGCCATGGCAAAAAGGTCAGTAACTTCAATTATTTATACCTAGTTATGCCTTTAAAAAAAATCAAACAGCCTGGACCTTTACATGTATAACAACAGACTTCTTCTGTGCTGTATTTTCTGTTAATGTTGCTGCCCTGTTGTCCTCCAATACAGACTTCTGGCAGAAGCAGCATGGCAGAGCATGTAAGTTTCAGCCACAGTCTGTTTTATGTATTTTCTAACTTTTTATTATGATGAAAAAGTTGACATCCATACGTCTGTCTCATTAAAACAGCAAGAGATGTTGTATCTAATGGCACCACAGCTCAAGAGAAGGGACAAAAAGACGGTAAGATACTGGAAAATAAATGTCATAATTTCCTTTATATGCACTTACATATTTTATTACTTTATTATCACTTACTTATCAAACTCAAGGCCGTGGGATTTTTTGGGATTTCACAATAGAGGATTTTTTGGGGGGATTTCGCAATAGATTTTGGCCCGGCCTAGTTGTGCACCAAACCAAAAAATGTTTTTCGAACTGATATTATGCAACACTTAAAGCAGAATTCGGCTGACTTGCCGACTTTGAGACTCAGACATTCCCCCAGAAGCGGAGAGTTTTCACGTTCAGGCCTGGGAAACAGGTTGTTGTGAGTCGGCCGTGTGGTAGCCTGCTTGTTTTGCTGACTTTTTAAGGGCTTCATGTCGACAAAACTGTAAGCGAGAAGGCTATATAGGACATGCACATACAGTCAGAGATATTTGCGTTTTTGATTAAATAAAAGCATGTCAATAAACTATACACGTCTGGCCCTTGATGTCGTTATAGTGAAATTGAGTTTGACACCCCAGACTTACAGCAATATATAACAATATATCGCCACTGTCGGGCAGAAACCTTGTATCTCCATCTCCATATTTCGTCATTTCAATTTATTTTTTTTCCAGAAATAAATGCAATTGGGTCACTGTTGACGTCTGGGTTTAAAGGGAAATAGCTCAACCAAATGTTTTCAAATGAGCCTTTTTTTTTTCTTTTTTTTTTCTCATTTCCTGAAAAACGACGGTTTTGGACATACAAGGTTTACACCCGACAGCGACGATAAAGAACTAACTAATACTGTGTAACCATGTTAGCAGTGGGTGACTCTTCTCCTTTTCTTGTTGTCGTTTGGCAGAGGAAACACCGATGACGTAGGCGGCCAAACGTCACTCAGAACATGTCAGGTGGAAAACTAGACCATCCGCGGTGAAGCTGAAACGTTTCAGGATATCTAGAAGTGCACATGGGATCGGTCTATTCTCTGTTAACAACACTAGTGTTGTCGGCTCCAATGCCTCAAAGCTAGAATTAATAATACAGCAAAGAAAAGAGTGAAAGTATCTTGAGGCTAATTTTCAAAAGATATGTTTTAGACACAAAACTGACCAAAAGTGGGGTATGAAGGCGTGTTAAAGACTATCGCAAAGGCTTTTTTTTTTTAAGACTGCCGTTGTGCTGCTCATTTTAAACAAAATATATGAGTTTAGCCCAGTAGCTATTACCTGCTGGGATCTACATTAAGTCGTGTATTATAAGACACTAAGAAGGGACATATTTAAGTTATTAATCATGATATAAAAACGACTACAGTTGCAGTGCAGAAATGAATAGCCCAGAATGTAATAATAAAAAATAAAAAAAATCTTCCTGACATTTGTTTCTAGATTTTCCAAAGACGCAATGAGGGGGCCTCAAAGCTTAGACAGGAAGTTGCTCCTTCCTGTGACAGGCGGCGTCAGCGTTACCTCTAGCTCATTAAAACAAGCAGGTCTGGTGTGGATGTATGCAGTCTCACAGTGTTAGAGAAGAGCTAGGGCAGCGTGGGGAGGAAAAAAAGAGACGCCATTGTTTGGTCTGGGCCGCCAGCTCAACCAACAGGCAAGGCATTGTTACAGTTGTTCACTGCTGACTCCTCAGCGACGGCTACTAGGTGTGTTGTAAAGAAAATATTGCGAGGGTTCAAGTTTCAAATTTGTATTTTGTCATGTTTATTATCCCTTCCCAGATCTTATTTACTCCTCTAAATACAGTATGTGATTGTTTGTATTTGAATGTGTATTCTACTTTAAATTGTGGGAGGACAGAGTTGAAATATTTGGTTTTGTTGCTTTCTGACGCACTGTGTGCGCGCGTGTGTGTGTGTGTGTGTGTGTGTGTGTGTGTGTAGATGCAATAGATGTGTGTTTAAAATGAATGACGGGTGTGTTTTTGCACTTCACAGTCTTTCTTTTTTTGTAGTTTTAAATATGTTGCTCTTCAATACAGCTAAAATATTAGGCTTTTGTTTACAAAAAGCCCCACTTTCAATGGTCAAAGTAGCCTTTTTAATATACTGAGGACTTTCAGATGATTGCAGTGATTTGTGACACTCGTTTTTACTGTAACACACAACGCAGCACTGCTTAAGGATGAGTTGTGACTCCGACATTTTTAAGTTGTAAAAAGTTCTGTACACTCCAAAGTTTCCACAAAAGGCACTGAGTTATTCATACCCTGTTAGCTTTTGTTTTAGGATATACATTATGTATAAATGAAGTGTTTTATATGGTCTGTACTTAATAAAAGCAACAAAACACCAATGTCTTTTAACCTGTTTTTTTAGCCTTTTCTTCTTTGCAAGAGGAAAATAAAGCAATAAATTAGATATTTATGTTGTAGCTGAAAATGAATACAGATAGTCCAGAAGTTGAACCACTTGAGGGCAGCAAGTGGACAAATTTCACTAGTTATTGATGAAATAAGTGAGTCACGTGTACTGTGGGATAGAGCACCATTTTAAAACTGCATGCAGGGAGAAGCAGCTGCAGCCTTTCAGAGGAACAGTGACAGTGTCTTTCTGATGATTACATAAATATAGAACAGATTGTAACGGGCAGGTAGAGGACATATACAGAGACCTAGCAACCGTTTGTATCAACTAGCTGCATTGTCTCTAGTCTGCACACACGTTACTTTACGTGAACCTACTGTATAGTCCTCCTATTCCCTTCACTTTATGGCCCAGTTTTCCCTTTGCAAGCTTAAGAGTACAGGCTGCGTAAATATACTTTTAAAATAACTGAGCAGCATTTAGGGCTCAATTTGATTTTCTACAAATCAAATTCAGTTGTTTTACTTCTTAAAAGTTAAGATGAAACAGGTTTTAAGGTATATGGTGAAACAGTTCTTTTCCCAAGTGGTTTTACAATGTTTCAATACGGTCTCGGTCAAATGTAATAATGGCAGCCAATCGAATCACAGCCAAACAAAGGTCCACATTTACAGTATACAATGTACACTAAACATATTCAACTTCAACGCAAGTACATAATCTGGTGCAAACGCAACAGTGAATGAGTGATCATCTGGGTGTGCTGCCGGGTTACTGTGTACTCAAAAGCACGTCAGGGCTAAAGGGCAACAGCGAACTCAGCAAACTGCTAGATACAATTCTGACTTAGATTATCATCAGTCTGGTGTGTCTTTTCTTGATTTGTAGACATAGTTAAACACGGCGCACTTCCAGAAGGAGAACCCAGGTTTTGTACACGTTGTCAGACTAGAACTAGATTTATTCCAGAGGGAGTTCATCACATCAGTGTTCAGCTTTACAAACAGTCAAGATTTAAAAAAAAACTGACCTACTAAGAAACGCAGAAAAACAAATAATCAGAGGGCTCTTGGTCTTCATGCTGTGAGCAGCAACTGCAGCTGACCAAACAACTCTCTATTAAATCTAGTACCTCATAAAACTGTATGTATTAACTCATAAAATCTCAATCTGGTTGCAAAGATTTCAGCTGGGAAATATGTATGTTAACCTATGGTATATAAAATGTTTAAAAAAGATCAAGGAGCTTTTTAATCCACCAAACGCAATTTATTTGTGAATACAAAATAAACATCCGATTAAAGTCAGTTTTTTCTATTTACAGCATTCAGACAGATTCACAGTTACATTTTTATCGCAGCAATTATTTCAATCATTATTAAAAAACACAATCCAACTCAAACCTTAGTCACTACTCTTGTGTCTATTGTAAGAAAGATCCCCTGCTGAAAGCAGATGGACATTTTATGTTTGCACTGGAGATCTTGTTACACTGCATTTCTGTTCTCTACAGGACCAGGATAAGTGCTTTCTGCCGTTTTTGATCATTTTAAAAAAAAATTTTTTAAACAGTCGTACTTGGACCTAAATACACAGTGAAAAATAGAGTGAAAAGGCAGCAGTACTGCTGACAGGTGCTTTTGTCATCCTGTCACCTGACATACTGCTGAAAATCAAAACTGAAAAGAAATATCACATTTGATAACTAACTTCAGTGGTGTGCATTTAGATTATCAATTGTCAATTAAGCATGCATCTGTGTAAACTACTTCCACATGCGATTCTCTAAAGCAACACATTCTGCAAGGTATCAAATAGGGATAACTCAAACATATTCTGATGCTGCTAAATGACAAAGAGCGACTTTAGCAGCTTAAATTACATTACATAACATACTGCATAAAATCTGCAGTTTTCAGCTTCAAATAAACCGATATAATCGGATAAATCTAATTATACCAATGAGATGTGAAATGTGATTATTATCAATGCAGAAAGGAAACCCTGTATCTTAAAGCAATTTATACTAATATGGTCTTGGTTTTTTTCTCAAAATGGCACAAACACATAACCATTAAACTGTAATATTACAACAGGAGTGTCAATAAAAAAACTAAAATGTGTGATGTCCGTCAAACCAGAAAAAGTATCATCAGTGGTGTAGTCTACTTGATACGCAGGTATACGCAGTATACCCACTAAGAAAGCTCCAGGAGTTTCACATACCTACTTAAAAATGCCCAATGACATGCAACGACATACTTTCCGTTATAGTTTTGCTATATTTTGAATTGTCATCTTGTGTTTTTCTTCTTAACATAGGATAAATAAAAGGTATTTCCACCGTAAATTGGTGCATTAAAGTGTATCTGAATACAGGAAATGAAGTCGTTGTTGATGATCAAAACATCCCTGGGGAGGACACCCAGACCCCTCCCCTCAATATATATACAGTACAGTATACCCACTACAATACATTAGACTACACCACTGAATATCATAAAGTAATACTTAGAGGTCAAATAGTAATCATGGACCATTGTTTGAATCACTGAAACAGGACAGTTCAGGAAGTTAGAACTGAAAGTCACGGTTTGTTTTCTGTACAAAATACACAAAAAAAGAAAAGGCAAAGTTCTGGCCATTACGTGAATGGTCCCTCTCTGTGTTTAAGTTGATTTGTCTCAATATGAAAGCCTAGTACTACTTACTGCTGTGTTAAATAAAAAAAATAATAAAAAGTAGAATTTACTCTTCTCAGTTACAGCATCTAATCATCAAAAACTAAAACCAAACTGTCCCGAGACGTCGGACACAAGACGCCTTTCTGCCTGGTGTTGTGCAGGAGCTCCAGGTGTCAGAGGAGGCACTTCTATAATTAAGGCTCAGCGGCTAACACTAAAACCACTCCATCACCATTAGAGCGTTAAAGGGATTGATCCCGTTGAGTCTGAAGAGCTTAGTAGCAGAAACTGGGATCTAGACGAGATACTGAGAGAAGACGGTTTAAGGCGGGACACGTTTCTTGTCACTCTGCTTTGGCACTTTTGCCGTTCGATAAAGGTTCCGCCTCCGAATCTGCGGCCACGGGGCTGAGCTGCGTGGGCGCCGCCTGCTCCTTGGCCCCACCTCCTCCCCTGGGCTGTTTTCTATAGTGACGGATGATGACCACAGCGGCACAGACAAAGTAGACGACGGTGAGAATGACGAAGTAAACAAAGTACACCAGGAACTGTAAGAAAGAAAGAAAAGAAAAAGAGACATCTTAAAATCTGACTCAAGACATGTAAGACAATTCAGTCATAAAACACTAATGGAGGATGACCAAAGTTCATCCCCCTGCACATAAATTGAGTATATTTTTTAAATAATAGGTAGAAATACTGGGGTGTAAATAACAGAGCAAATTGCATTAAATAATATAAAAAAATGCACTTGTCTCTCAGTATCTGTTGAGCAAATACTGCAGGACAATTCCAGTTAAATGTTGCCCAAGTTGGAACTAATCACATCAGTGATGTCTCTATTCCAACAATTAGTTGTTGTTTGTTACACCTGTTTGACAATTCAGAAAGTCTCCTGTAAGGAAAGATCTATTCAACTTTCCTTTTACTCTGCATTTCCCCCCTGGTCATATGTCCTCTTTAAAAAGTAATTTCTGTATGTAAAGCACTCAGCAAATGTATAAATTGCGAGATATAAATAACTTGCCTTTCCCTAGAGCGTACTGAGATAATCCTGGCAAGTATCACGGCACACTATCTTCCCACTGGTTGTCCACTATGTCCAGGGATGTAGCATTTTGGATATCTGCAGGGAGGGTGTTCCAGAGGGGATGGGGCTGCATTTGTAGATCCCCAGTCTTTACATATTCTGACAGTCTTTAACGTTAGATGTGAGCTGATTGTCTTTAGATGAGAGATGGTGTCAGACTTTAGTCTTTTCAAAGTCTGTTCAAAGTCTTCTAGTGTATGGTAGGCATTAGTCACAAAGCCACTGTTAGTATACAACAAGACAGCTGTGAAAAATGGGAGTTTGAGGAAGACAGGATGTTTCTGAGTGCCACGAAGAAGGACGGTCGAGGGCCCCTATTCCCCCAATAAGTTGTGTCAAGGTTATTGTCCGCGTCTTTAAATGTCTACAAAATGACCTGTCATATGAGCACCGACACTAACCAGTGTCTGACCACGGAGAGCAAGCTGATGGAGTGACGGATCGGAGCAGCGTCGGGACAGCGAGGCGACAGGCAGGCCTAGTCTCCTTACCTTTAGCCTGGCAACGCTTACTGTATCTCTGGGGATTCATACAGTATGTGCACGGACAGCCAAGCCCTGGAAGTCCTAGACCAGTGTTTTCCCAGGGTTGTGGTTATGCCGTGACACAGGAAACCCAGCCAGGGAGGAAACCCAGCCAATGCTTTGAGACAAGCTGCCAGGCGTTCAAAAATATTCAATACCGGTTCCTAAGCAATACTTTTTTTGATACCAATTTTATATTATTTTTACATTACGGCACAAATCGTAATTTATTTTTCAGCTCCTACTACGTGAGCCCCGTCTCTGTGCGTAACGTAGAGTTTTTCCTGTCTGCCTCTGCGCCGTGTAACGTTGAACGTTAGATTGAAATTGGATATTGAATGGCGAGGCATTTTCGATACTCAATACTTTAGAGGCAATTCAGCCGGTGCCTTAAAAAGTATTGAATTCGGTACCCAGCCCTAGCGTTAAGAATTACATGAGTGTTTTACCTGAGCTTGCACGTCCAACGCCAGGCCTCTCTTGTCAGAAATGATCAGGTTGATGATGCTCTTCAGTATGGTCCCCAAAAAGGTGTTGATGCCGAACACTAAGGCACAGAGCTCCTTGGTGAGTGACGAGGCTATCTGGAAACTATGGAGAGATGATACAATGATCGCCACAGGCCAGACGGGTGAGTACAACGCTCCAGTTTAGGAAACTTCAAAATGTATCTGTTGCATTCACGCAGTCATTGTGACTCATAGTTGTTGTAACTTCCTGCTGCACCACAGTTTCAACTGAGGATTAGGAAAACAGTTTGGTAGTTTTATTCCGAGATCAAAACATACATTTTATTTGACACTCACGTGGCAATTGGCACCAGGAACTGGTAGAAGCCTCTGAAGAGGACGTAGGCCGTGTAGCAGACCCAAATGTTGTCTGTGGTGCCCATGAGGAGCAGCAGACCTGCCTGCAGAGCAGTGATGACGCCGATGACCAGCTCAGACCAGACGTTCCACCGGATTTTCACATAGCCAGCAGTGAAGGAAGTCAACGCACCTGCAGAGAGATACAAAGCCAGGAAAACTCTGTTCATCTGGGCCCGTATTTATCAAGCTTCTCAAAGTGCCATTTAAGTGCTGAGAATTCATGAAATGTACTCCTACTTTCAAACTTAAGTATAAAAGCAAGTTATCAAATTTCTTAAAGCTAAGAATCACTCTTACTCTCCCAGTTATTTAAGACAGCTCGAGTGCTCTCTCAAGTGGTCAGGAGTTGCCAGTAGAAGCTTGTGAGCACTGAGTACGTTTACATGCACACCAATATTCCACTATTATTCCGAATATGAAAATATTCCGAATTTGATACAGGTCATGTAAACAGCATATTCCGGTTGGATATTCCGAATAAGGCCTTTTTCCGAATATAGCATTTTCCGATTAAGATGTGGGATATTCTGGTATTATTTGGGTTTTAGAGGCATTCTTTGGAATATGCGTCTCAATCTGGGTTTTCACCACAGTTTGTGCCTGTTTACGGCTTATGGTCAGCTCTGTGCGTTGCTATGGTTGCTGTAAACAAACCAACCAGCCAACAGTTTGCAAGGCTGCAGACCCGATAAGAAGGAGAAACACGGCTACTTTTAAACATTGTCAAAGACTTGGATATCAACAGGTTTTTGGATATTCGCACACATCGCTACGGATTAATACGGGCCCTGGGCTTGTGTAAATCGGGCGCTTAATCACGGTGGAAAATAGTCATGTCACCACAATCTTGTTTTTATTAACATATTACTTTCACTATAAAAAGATATACTTAAAGCAATCTGTTCTCTTATACATTACTAAGTAACTTGAAGGAAGTTCGGTCTGTTTTCCTCATTTACTTACTATTAGATTTTGTTTTACAACATAACTTTTTACTGCTTGCACATTATGTCCAGATTTTTTAAACAAGCTGCTACCTTTGTGCTTAACAGCTGATTAAAGGCCACTTAATGATGACTGAACCTGGTGTACTGGTAATCATTAACAGAATAACAAGTGGGAAATCAAGGACTCAACCTCTTAACTACAGGTGACAGGAGTGTACAGTCAGGTTATATTCTTCGAATTTTTTATGTGCAAATGTGATGCTTTTTGCAGACTTTAGGGTCTGACCCAATTTTGACATTTTGGTGCTCAATGTTTTGTTTTTTTGGTTTTTTTTAAGTTTATCTGAATAGGGACAGATACAAAAAACATAGATTATTACACAAAGAACAATCCGATGCCTGTATCACAGTGTTTATAGCCATGGCTAATTTGCTATGTTAACACCATAAACGGGCAAGACAAAACAGGTGCACCTGCACTCAATTTCAGTTAGGTGAATATCTGTCTCCCACATCATCTGATGTAGGGCTTCATTCACCAGTAGAATCTGTGTTTTATACCACAGCAATCCATGTACTTGTGGCTAGGCCTGTGCAATTAATTGAATTTATTGGAATTTGAATAGAGTGGTTAGAGTAACTGGAGTCCGATTTTTTTCTGGCCTTCGGGCCTGTGGTTTTTCCCCAGAATTCCCTTCGCTACTGATCACAAAAACAATGTAATCGTGAAAAACTATTATTTTGCTCATTCCGTTTTGCGAGTAAACTCTTATTTTGTATTAAGGGAAATTTCACAGTTGGTGTTTTCACTGTTGATTTGTGTGCCTGTTATACTGTTTTTAAGGTCAACGATAGCAACATCTTTCCAAAAAGTCAATGAGTAATCGTGTTTATAAATAACCGTGATTTCAATATTGACCAAATTAATCGTGATTTACAAAGATCCCCTAGATTAAGAAATAGTTTTGAGTTTTCAGATTAACTTTGTCTAGGAAAGCCACTATTAATGAAAAAACTTTTGAGCTTTTGATATTTTGTTGGTGTTAAGCACAGAGGAGTTATCCCCATTATTTGCATCTAAATGCCGATGGCAAGTTGGAGTTAAAAAAAAAAGCATCCAGGACTGTGAAACTGAAACCTAAGTGCAGTATGAGGACTGAGCATTAGATATTAAAAACTAAGTATTGTAGCTCCAGAAATGTCTCACTCAGCAGTGTAGAAGCTGCCTCCACTCCCCCGTTGTAAATGTTCTTGTTCTCAGCAGCCAGGGAGACTTTGCTCCACAGGATATGAATGTAGAACAGCACCAGATAGTACCCTGTGGAGTTGAACACCCACCACAGGGACCAGAGCCTCAGGCTGGGCCTCCTAACCACGTTTCTCAACTCCAGCAGCATCTGAACAAAGACAGAATGCCTCCAGCGTGATGCAGAGCACAGGGGGGGCGCCGAGGACAAGACACTCTCTTGCTGGTTTATTTTGTCCAGTTCTGATTTGGTGGCTACTGCTGCCACTTCCTTTTGCTCCTGATTCCATGTCCGGTGGAAAAACAGGGAGCGTTTAGGCCAGGGCAGGAACAGTGTGAGACTCAGACCAAAGCTGACAAAACCCAAAGATATGGCGTTGAGGGTGTAGAAGCTGACATTTCCCAGGGATATGCACAGCTGACCCAGCACTGAGCTGGTGAACACCCCCAAGAGGACTGCGGAGCGGGAATATCCGGCCACGCGCTGGTAGAGGGCTGGGCTGACCAGGGAGAAGATGTAGGAAGAGTAGGCCACGCGGCAGGCCATGGTGACGCCGTAGAAGACCTCCATCAACTGCATTTCAGTGAGGGTGGAGCCCAGAAGCAGAAGGAGCCAGATGACCACCTGGCTGACACCCTGGATGATCAGGACGGGCTTGTAGCGCAGAAGATCTGTCAGCAGGAAGGCTGGCACCAGCACCATCATGTAGGAGTACGTCAGCACAGGAGTGATCTCATTGGTCACCTGGAAATTACAGTAAAGTCAATTAAGAAATCAGTGAGGCGGATGAAAGCTCCAGTCTTAGTTCACAAAATGTGTCTCTGCAGGGAGGATACTAAGGGGCTGTACCTCCGTGTGGAGGCCCACACGGCTCCCACAGACAGTTCCCCAGTACTAGGGCTGCAGCTATTGATTATTTTAGTAATCGAGTATTCTACCGATTATTCAATTGATTAATCGGATAGGATATACTTAGTAAACAGCAATAGTAAATATTTATTATTGCTGTGTACTAAAAAAAAGGATATACAAAAGACAGGTTTTTTTTTTTGAAAAAGCAAAATTTTTTATTGCCAAATTTCAAGTACATTTTTGGTGGCCCAAATGTTAATATTTTTCACCCCCTTCCCCTTCTTGCCTCTGGCTCTTTGCACTGGATATGCAAAAGAGCTGTTCACTAAGCCCAGGTTGACCAAACCAGGCCATTCTGGTCTAACAGAGTGTTTTTCCACACATTGTCCTATCTAGTTTAAGAGACAAATGCTGGAAACATTTAGCAGTTACTCCTCTCTGAAAGCCTTACTTTGACAGGTAATCAACTCTTGGGGCGAGATCATTGTCAATTAAAAAAAAAAAAAAAAAAATAGTCCAGCAAGGATTTTGTAGAGTTCCTAAACCATTCACAAACCTATTACACTGACCCACTTGGAGGAATGTGAACTTTGACCACAGTAAGTTGGATCAGCAGACTGCCCACAGGACATGCATTCATTCTATTGTGTATTTAGTGCTTGACTGAACGAGTCTTACAGGTTAACTTTTCTGTACTTCCTGGGCAGTCTCCTGTATATGAGCCCAAAACAATGACTTGAATGTCTTCCATCTTTCATTTTGGACTTTTTTATCCAGTATTTACCCTGTAATAATACATTCCAAATGATTTTGCACTGGTGTCCACACAAAGACAAATATACCTGTAAGAAAAAAAAACCAGCTCAGACACATTTCATCCTGAGGAAACCACTAACCTGCTCTCTGGTGAAGTTCTTCTCAGGGCTTAGTAGATACGGTGTAATGAAGGGCTCCCCGGGCTTTATCGATGCCATAAATCCAAAGAGGCACAAGAAAAATACGGCCCATTTCCACTTTCTGGGCTCCTCGGCTGTCTCTATGGGACCTTCGGAGGGAGACAGGCCCTCCGAAGCAAAGACAACCATCTCTACGTCTCCATCTTCGTGTCCTTTCCTGTCTTCAGATGCAGGCTCCTTCAGGTCCATCTTCTTCTCCCCCTCTGATCTGTCCCCACTTTCTGCTGTGTCATCTGCTACCATTGTGTCAGCTGGACCACTCTGTGATGCAGAGTGTAAGTTTTTTTTCTGCTGTGTCAAATCACCATGTGAGAACTTGTTTGAACGTGAAAACTTCCTACTTGAAACGAGGGAACAAAAGTAAAAACCCAACTGTTTGGGTTTCAATCAAACTGCCTTTCATTGCCAGAGAATACTGAAATGGTTTAAATTAACATTTTAACACGTGACGACAAGGTAGTTAAAATGCTACACGCCGTTGTTGGCATGTAAGAGAAAACGTTGACCTTTGCTCCATTCCGCACTGTGACATGTTCTGACTGCAAGCTATCCAGCAGCTAGGTCTGGTGTCATTGTTAACCTGAAAAGATAACAATGTTGTCAGTTAGTCAGACTATTTTGACACTGTGCAGAAAGCTGACATCAGAGCGGTGTGTTTTCTACTGTGACAGACTAGAACTCCCTGCTTGAACTCAAAATAGGGCTACAATTAACTATTACTATAAATCGGCATCTTATTTTCCCCAATAATTCAATTGTTTGGTGTATTACATATGAGAAATAGTGAAAATGCACATCACAAGTTTACATATAGCTTGTTTAGTTTGACCAGCAGTCCAAAACCTAAAACTATTCATAAAAGAGTATGAAGACCAGCAAATATTCACAGTTAAATAAACTGGAACCAGTTAGGGTAATTATTCCCATTTTGTTTTTTATTTTATACCTCAAACAAGTGAAATCATCTGCTGCACAAATCAGGGACATGCTTCAAATAATGCATCACCTGTCTCAGCAGTGGTACTTCCTAATTAATCATATAAAAGTGAAACACAGTGTGCTCCTGAGGAATATTCGCCTGAGTTAACGTTACGTGTCACGATTTTAGGGGGAAACGCAAACAAGTTACACAAGTCACTAATTTGGTACCAGCGTGTTAGCATTCCACTGCTTCACTGACTGTTGCGTTAGCTGCTAATGTGCTAAACCTGGCTGTGGTTTGGTTGTTTGTGTGTGTTACAACGACCCATACATGCGGGACATCACTTTATAGCACAATGTAATACAGGTGAGAAGTTATAGCTAGCTAGCATGCTGGATAACGGTGTACCCGTGTAAAAACAATGCACTCATGTAGCTTTTGTTGGCACAAAAATGAATAACACAATCTCTTAAAGCGAGTAACTGACAGGCCGCGTAGACAACAACAAGCTGGCTTTCTATTACGCACAATTTTGTTTATACTTTTAGGGTGCACGACATTGAGACAACATTACGTTACATACCTCGTGTGCTCCATCTGAAGCTGCAGCGCTTAACTTATCGCTCACACTGATCTTCTCTCATCGCATTGACAACTGGGAAATGTAGTTCTGCAGTTTTACTGCTAGCACAAGTTGATAGCACAATGATGGCACAAGTTACTACAATTCATATTTTGTTTCACTCTTTCTGCATTTTGCAAGTGCTTTGCTCGCCATCTGTTGGACAGATAAATAGTGTAACTAATACAAAAATCACAAGTATAATAATTATTCTAATGAGCCATAATAACAAAGGCAATGTGCAGACATATGTTGTAATATAGGCCTAATTATAAATGCATAACATGTTGTATAACAATGTTATAATATGACATAAATGCAACTATTATTAGCTTACCAGTAGGTGTTATTATGTGATCTGAAAAAGTAGGCCTAGTAGATATTTGTTTTTGCTTAGAGTGCTGTTACAATAATAATTGGACCATTTCTTAGGGAGCAATGTTGCAATGGTTGCAGTAAAAATATGACATTTAAATTGTTGTTTTTTTAACTTAAAACTAAATGTTAATATTATTTTTCTGGCTGTAGGCCTACCTGCTGCATTATTGCTCCCATTAGAGGCATCACAATTATTACAATTATTAAAAGTTGATGGCAAAACGATCTCATCACAATGTACATTGGTACTACAGTAGTCTAGTTCCTCATGTAGTTGCAATGGTAAAATTTCCATTTTTCTGACTAGTTTTTCTCGTCCATATTGGATTAGACATTGAGACTGGAATTCTCTTGGATGTTCACGTTCAGGTTATCCATTTCCGGCAACATATATTGAGTTATCCCATGCAGGTTTGTTCCAAATGTTGGTATTTCATTAATTCAAAAACTCAAATGATTATTCCCACATAAGACAGATGAGTTTTTCATTATTTTATTTGTCAGAAAATACCCTTTGTGAATATTAACTAACCACAAGTCTACAAGATTAAATCAGTCAGTGCAGGAAAGATTGCATAGCCTTTTATTTCTAATGATGAACTTGTCGGAACCTGAAAACATTGAAACATGAAGACGGCAGGATTTACAGTTTATAAAGTGAAGGGTTGAATTGGGGGTACCTATTGTATAGACCTATTTAAAATACATGCACTCCAAGATTAAAAACACTAAAAAGCATTTACAGAATTATAATGCTGGTCTACTCCTGAGCAAGGAAAATGGAAATAATGAGAAAAATGAAAATAGATTTGATCAAATCAGAGGCTTCAATAGTGGATGTATAGAACAGTAAATCCAATAGATGGCAGCAGTGTACCACAAATCAAAATTAGAGAATGCACGAAAATACTAAATATAGGTTACTCTTCTATTCAAAGATTTTCCAAATTTAAGATGGAAATAACTTCTTTTCTGGCTTAAAGACAAAAAAGGGAAAATAAAATACACAATCATAAACATATATTTTTTTAAATGTTAGTCTACATTGATCGATTTCAAAGAACAGCTCCGTTGTTTTCTGAGGTCTGAGATGTCGACCTGCTGAACTTTGACCCCGACATCCACTCTTGTCTGGCTTTCCATGGAAGAAGTTGCGTCATTTTGTTCCTGAACTTCACTCCTACGAAGGCATAGAGGACAGGGTTGATGCAGCTGTGGGACAGAGCCAGGTTTTGAGTTATATCCAAAGCCCTGTCCACTGATTTCCTCAACGCACAGTCATAATTTATCAGCTTAGCCCTCAGGAGTGTTTCCACTATCAGGACTATGTGGTATGGCGTCCAGCACAGAAGAAACGCAATCACCACGGCTATGATCACCTTCATGGCCCTGTGCTTCTGGAAAACTCGAGTGCGCAGCAGCCTCGCGATGGTGACGCTGTAGCAGGCTATCATGGCACCCAGAGGGAGCAAGAAGCCAAAAATATGGCGAAACCCGCGAGTGAAACTCCTCCATGAGGAGGCGCTGCCGATGTGAAAGGATTCTTGGCACATCATCGCCTCTGAGTTAGGTAGCGTGGAGACATTGTTGAAAAGCGCAGGCAGAGCGAGGGCCCCACCAAGGGCCCAAACTGCTGCACACAGGATCCGGCTGCACATCCTCTGACGACTCCAGAGACTCTCCCTGGCGCGCACTATCACGAGATAACGGTCGATGCTAATGCAGGCCAGAAAGAGGATGCTGGTGTAGAAGTTTGCTTCTTTGATGAGGTTGAGGAGCTTGCACATGAAGTCTCCAAAGATCCATCCTTCGATAGCTGCAGCGGCCCAGAATGGGAGGGTTACGGCCATCAGACCATCCGCTATTGTCAAGTGAAACAGGTACACATCCGATGGAGTCAGCGTCTGTCTGCTGGTGCCGATCACCCACCCCACTAACAGGTTCCCAGGTATTGCCAGTAAAAAGATGACAATGAGGATGAGACACAGGGTCAGAGCTGCTGTATGAGCCAGAGGTTCTGTCCCGCATGATATCTTCTCTGGATCCGGAACGTAGGTTGTGTTGTTGTAGTGGATGGTTTCATTCAGTTCATAATTCTCAAAGCTATAGATGAACGACATGACTATGGATGGAAAACAGATTAATACTAGTAAATTATCATAGCAGTACAAAAACACAGATTCAGCTTCTGCCATGTTTAAATGTTTCCAGAAAGAAAGCACAATTTGAAACCCTATATATTCTTCCTCGTCTGTTCAGCAGCCTAGTCACATTGTAAAGAATTATTGGACATGGACAATAGCCTACTATACTTAAAAAGAGGGGTTAACGGCAAAAAGAGGAGCATATTACTTTTTCAAACTTTACAACTATTTCCCACAATTTAGGACTGCCACATTTGCGTTGTGCAGCTTTAAATTAAGCCTAGGTAACTTTTTCTAAGCAGCAGCCATTGTGCCTACAAGTGACAGTTTGGGGATAATGATGAATAGTTCAATGTAGAGAAACATAGCACAAGTAGAGAACAGGACTACCTACCATGATGACCTACTGTACTGGTCATACCAGACTAGTAAGGCTGTAGCAGCAAAACCCCTGAATGTTTTAAAGATGCATTTCATTGTTTATTAAATTAATTTTTCATTAATACAGAGATGATTTTTTTTATTTTATTTTTTTAAGTTACATAGTCTCCCTTTAATACACACACATTTTATATAGTTTCTACCTATAAGGATAATTTATATAAATAAATTCAGAGGCTCACCTTCTGGCTTGGCCGTAGCTTTCAAAGATGACAACAGCTCGAAGACCAAATGTGTACATCCCTTTAAGTATGAAACAATGTGTTTTTTTTATGGGTAGTTGACCCAATGTTCCGTTTCCTTCCCCGATATGATACTCCACATGCCTGCGTCATGAATCGTTTTTGCTGCAATACAACTTTCTAACAGACATTTTATTACAGTAGGAAAAGCACAGGTGTAAATAATAAAATTAAGAAGTTAGGTCATTAGACTCACAGGAATACATGGTTAGCCTATGTGCTCCTATCCAACCAACGTCGATTCCAAAAAGAGGAAATAAATACCCATGAAATAAAACCAGAGATAAATTCAAATTAAACACAAATACAAAATTGTTCAGTTGAACTGGTCACACCTGCAGGTGGGGTCGCAGGTACACATCGCTTTGTTTTTAGGGGCCACAAACCGAAAAGATTGGGAACCCCTGGTTTACAGAGTCATACATGATGATTTTAGCAACAACAAAAATATTGCCTTTCCAAACATTTCTAAAATATCAAACTCTCTCAAAACTACCAGTCAGCTAAAATAAAACCATTGAAAAAGAGACATGAGAATAGTAAACAGTACAAAATAAAGTATGGCCTTTGGACTCAATATTTTTGATTTTGAACTCACGAGATGTCCCAGATAACATGTGCTGTGATCCTGTTGCAAGTCATTGGGTAACGCGGTGTGTGTGGTAAGATGTTTCCCAAATCAGCAGGACAGGATGTCAGCTGTGACACTTTCTGGTAAATTCAATATGTTGTATTCACTTTTGCTGTTGCAAACGTCCGGCATCATTCTCCTGTTTGGTTCCAGCCCCGGTAAAAAATAATCAGTTACCAGGTTGCTCGTTTTTATTGAGTTAATATTGTTATTTCTGTAATTTTGTTGAACCGTCAAGCAACAGTGAACATGCAGAGAAAAGAAGATAACCACACACATCAGTAATGACAGGGGGAGCATGCTGATAGAAGGCCGTCACTGACACACTCCTCCTCTCGATCTTAAAGTGAAGCCAATTGTGTATCCAGACACAAAAGGTATCTCCTCTACCTCCCATAAGTCGTCATAAATCACATCATTCAGGTTCTGAGTGCTACGATGCTCAAAAATCAATATAGCATGCGTGTTGCATCACTGCTGTCTTCCCTACAGCTGTCACATAACTGAGACATAAAGGCGCCACACCAAATGACAGTATTGCCATGTTTCCAGCCTACAGCCATCAGGAAGAATGACGACGAGAGAATGGCC